>NC_090924.1:293094529-293394529 GCF_040938575.1 Ambystoma mexicanum | reverse complement strand
CAGCTGTGGCGCAGTGCTGCATTCACCTTGGCATTCGGGCCCCCCCTATCTTCCTGGGTTACCTCTGTGCGCTTCATCTGTGGCCCGTGCCTTCCTGCACTCCGTCATCTGAGCCCATCTTAGGATGCAGGTAGCGCTCCCCTGCGCTCTCTTCTGCTCTTCACTGTCCTGGCAATCTGCCTGGCGGACACTGGGTAGGCCCCCGTGGTGTCCATTAGCGTGGCTCCCAGTGCCTGTGTCGTCTGTAGTGCCAGCGGCGTGTCCCTGGCTCCTCTCTCTGCCACCCACTTGCAAGCTGCTGTGCCCCTATTAATCCTCATGCAGCTTCATATTGCCTGCTTCAATGCATGCCCACGCCGCCCGGATCTTGATATCCAGGCTATGTTTATGTCCTGGGGGCCTGTCCTTTCCAGGCCGCACGTGTGCTGCTCCCTTGCCTGCCCGTTCCGGCTCAATTCTACTTCAATTGCAGCCCTTAGAGCCTGCTTTCACATTGTGGCATGATGCGCGCCGCTCTGGAGCCTCCGAACCCCTTCACACAGCACTGGGGTCGGGCGGCCCTCGCCTTCAGCAGTTTGTAACGCGCACATGTATGCGTTACTGTTTCAGGGGAGCACCGGTCTTCTGTGTCTCCCCATGCTCTCTGGGACTCCCACGAGTTGAGCGCTTTGCCTCCCGCAGCCAGCCAGCCCAGTTCCCAGCTCAGTCTTCGTTTTCGTGCCGCGCAGAACTTCGAGCGCTCTGCCTCCTTCGCCAGGCAGACAGGGATGCTCGTATGCTGCTCTAGTGTGCAGGCTTTGTTCTCTCTTCTGTTGGTGGCCCCATATATATGCACCGGCACCACAGCCGTCCCGCTTCTAGCAGGTCATCAGCTGTTTGCTTCTTCGGTGCCCGCTCCTACGATACCATTCAGGCTTCCCTTTGTCTAGGAGCCGCCACCATCTTGTTGTTTCCACTCCGGAGCGCGAGTCCGGATACAAAGTAGCAGATCTCTCTTTTGGTCGCTCCGCTAGACCTGCCAATACGTGCTTTCTGCTCCTTAGCTATTCAGACACGACTGCTGCTAGTTTGGGTCTTCAGTCTATTGCAGGCAGCTCACGCTTGCACGGATCTTTTCGCCGGATCACGGAGCCCTCTTGGCGATGCAGCCTACTCCATGGCTGCCAAACCATGCCCCCCTAAATATGAATATAATTAATGTCAGAAAGAGCAGAAAAAGCATTATTCCGATGCAAATACTATGAAGGTGGAGTAAAATGCAATCATCTATTGGCACATCGATTGAAAAACGATTTACGCCATTAAAGGCAATTATGGTGAATTGACTTTTTAACTTGCAAGGGTTAATGCAAGTTGTTGATACCGCAATGGGTTAATTAGAATCAGAGTAGTTTTATCAAGGGGAGAGAAACGGCAACAAATATGACTAACATTATTTGCTAGTAGAAGTTTAGAGATGTAAGGTGGCTGCTCTATCTCCGGACGCTGAAAAACCTTTTGATTGAATTGAATGGCAGTTCCTATACAAAACATTAGAAAAGAGTCTATTTGAACTTTTTGAAATGGGTCAAACTAATATACACTAAACCTTTAGTGATGGTAGTGACAAATGGTCTTACTTCTGGGGTGATAGAACTGGGGAGAGAGATGAGACAAAACTGTCCTTTCTCTCATTTACTCTTCATAATCACCATGTAGCCCTTGGCATGTGCACTGAGGCTGAATGAGAGAATATCAGGAGCCATGTATGGGGGATATGAACACAAACTTTGGCTTTATGAAGATGATCTATTTCTTGTTCTCCAAGAACTCCAAGATCTGAATATGTCTTTACCGGCTTTGATTTACAGAATTGATTAATTCAATAAGGTCCCAGGATACTAAATCAATTGGCAGAAATCTGAGGCAATGCCTGAATCATATAATACAAAAAAAAATGATTTGTAAAATGTGGGATTCCACTGGACTGAAGAGAATGAAGCACCTTGGGATTTGGCTGTCGAGCTATGTGACATAAATGATGCAGGAAAAAAGGAAGGAATTGATGTCGAGTCTGAAGATGGAGTTAGATCAGTTGTCACTGATAAAGATGTCTTTGTGGGGAAACATTAACTCTTTGAAGATGAATATACCACCAGAAGTGGATTATGTTTTAAGTATGATCCCAATTCCCACTGGAAAAGACATAATGGGGAAAATGGATCTACTGCTACAGGTAAACCTATGGGACCACAAACCGATGAGGTTGAAACTGTGCAAGTTGCAACTACCATGCGATAGTAGAGGATTGGGGGTGCCCGAATGCAAAGCGTGCCATCTGGCATTTACAGTAAAGCACTTCATTCCTTTCCTCTGTGACTACCCAGACGACTGGACTAAAGTAGAAACATCTTTGAATGCGCCATTAGAACCAATGGCGATGTTGACGACAAAGAACCCCAAAAGTGGTAAAACATGCTCCCCCACAGGATCTTTAAGACAATGCTGGATCTGATTGTCTGAATTGCTGGGACTTGATCCTTCACATATTTAACGCTCATCTATTTGGATTAACCTGGCTGTTAAAAACGAGAAAAAGATGATCCTTTGGACAAATAGTCTCATAAGTGGCGTAAAATAGCTTGGTGACCTAATAACATACAATGCATGGTCTACCTTTAAGAACCTAAATAGAAATTCTTGCTTTAATGACTGTACATTTGTAGAATATCGTTTGCGGAAAAACTTGATTTGTCTTCAAACACCTGCTGCGAGCCATGATTTGGGAACACAAGTAGTTAAACTCAAAACAAATGGTCACCTAGCTTGGAAAATATATAACACTTTGACAAAAGGTGACTGTCTGAACAATGAGTTACTAATTACATGGGCCAACAAGCTAAATACAGGAAACTCTGAAATGTTTGGAGTCAGATGCGATGACATTTGCAGGAACATTGAATTATAGTCCTTGAACTTAGGTGAACAGTTTAGACAGATCAAAATCCTTGATAGAGTTTACTGGACACTCAGAAGACTGTATAGGCAAGCTATGATAGTCTTGTAGGCTTGCTGGGGTGTAGACATAACGTGGGTGCTTTGGAACACATGCTGTAGAAATGTAATAACATTAGATATTTTTGGGTTGCAGTAATTGGAAAAATGAATTGAGTTCTTACAACGCGTTTGGATTTTGCAACGTGCATTTTGGGAGATGATGCCGTTGTGGACGATCTTCCTTGTCCTCAGAAATGCTGGTTCTTCAGATCTGCACAAGTAGCCAAAAAATATATTCTATTGGAATGGAAATCAGACAAAACCTTCAACGATAAACTCCTGTATAAAGGCTCTGTACGATGTCTATAAATGAGAGAGTATTGTTTAGATAGTAAAATAAGTTTAAAATGTATGAGGATATTTGGGGAAGATTTGTAGAACTTCTATGAACCGTATCAATTCTGTGTTCTAATCTATGTGAGGTTGGGTGGTAGAATGGGTTGGTGAGAAACTGGATATATTTCTTTATCTGGTTTAATATAGGGGCTCAATAAAAGAACGAATCAGAAAAATGTGTCTGTAATATAGATGTGGATGTCACTATGAAAACAGGACAGTGACTGGAACTTCTCAGATCCGGTTAGGATTTAACAGAAGCAGACAGACATTTTAACAAACATTTATAATTGCATTTTCATGTTCATGAAATTCATTGTGGGGGAACAATATCTAGGTGTGAGAGGCACCTGCATTTTTGGAAGCGTGGCAGTAGGCATCTCCCTTGGGCAGAGCCATAGGTTCGCCCCAAAAACGAATAGTATTTCCACCATCACAGTAATCTCGCACAGCAAGTCGGTTAAAGATGTTCGTCTGGGCAATATGAGTACATGGCTTCAGGGGTTGCACATTACGAAGTATCATAGACTCTGGGTATCAGAGCCTGAAGGGTCTATGATGCGATAAGTGGGTTTTCAGCAGGGGAAAAATAGAAAACGAGTATAGGGACTCGTTAATCTGTATTACAGCTTTTTGATTCGCAGTGAGTGCATTGCTTCCTGTGAAATAGGCATAGTGCAATAGGGTACCTATCTTAAAGCAAACATACCTCTTTCATTGTAATACATGCTTAAGGCCTGTAACTATGTTCCCCGGGGGCATTACCTGATGCGGTAATGGCCCGCCGGCTCTGGGCTTATTGCCTTAATAATAAACACTTGGGCAAGGTGCTTGGGAGGACATCATAAAGGAGTTATTTTTTTATTTATATATTCTGCAACAATAGACCTCCAGTCCCACCCCTTCGATTTCTGGTGCATGCTGTGGCACTCACCACTGCGAGCACTGTCCAACTGCCGCTCTCCGTCCCAGGGCTGCTTAGTCTGGGGTTTAAATCCCTGTTGGAAGGCATGGCATGGGGAGAAGCACTCAGATCTAAGAATAAAGGATTTACCTGAATCTAATCGAGCTGGTCTCATCATTTTCTACACTGCCTCCTCTGTCGCAGCAGCACATCTCAACAAAATGCTTGCTCTAAATAACTGAAAGGTATTCAAAGACAAAGCATTAGCTTGCACAAAAAAGCAAAACATCAAAATAAAGGAAAATGTCATAAAAGAAGCAACACAAAAAACGAAACGGAAAAAGAAAATGTATTTAAAGAAAACAGTTAAAAGCTCAGTGTTCAAAGGGGAAGATTAAAGAAAATGCTATTTACATTTAAATTAGATGAAAATTAAATGAACTCAAAGCAGAAAAATACCTACTGTGAACAATGTTCTGAAATTAAGCGTACGGGGTCAGGAAAATGATTACAGTCTGAACACTGGTTCACTTAACAAAGCTCTTATTTTTTATCTTGTATATTTATATAAAGTAAAACAAAGGTAACCTAAAATAAAAAAGGGTTTTCTTAAAATAAAATTATTCTAGTATAAAAATGAATTATATGTTTGCAACTAGATTGGGGTTTTGTGTAGGTGTGGTGTAGTGTCTTGTTCACATAGACCACAATGGAATCTTCAGGAATGCCCTTAAGGTAAGTTCCAATTATTTACCTCATACACATAAATACATATTTAGTACATAGGAAAATGGGCACAACATCTGCCAATACCCAGGTAGTCAGCCCAAGTCACTATCTTTTTGAGTGAGCCTCTGCTCCCTAAAATGAAGAACAGGTAACATGGTGGACAATTAATAGTTTGCAATTTCCAGGTTTAGTGAAGGCAGTTCTTGTGTACGTGGCCCTTCTTCCTGCCAGCGTGGATAGTGAGAGAATTTTCAGTACAGCTGGATGTATTTATTCAGAACACTGAAGTAGCCTTTTACCATACAATGTAGAATTCCTTGTCTTCCTTAAATACAACCTCCCCTGTAACGGTTTCACTTATTGATGACATGTGAACGGAATTAATTTGGACTTCTTTTTTTGGATAATCAGTTTTTTGGTTCTTTTTTATAAGCTTAGTGACATATATGTCCAATTAATAAACATGAATACTAATGCAATAGAATGTCTCATGATGGTATGTGTTGTTTATTATGTTCTAGAAAATGTTTGGTCAAAAAGCGACTATTGTGCACACTATCTGCTCCGTCCGAATGGCTGGACCAGCTAATTGGGATTCAGCCGAACACTACATTTACTATTTAGTACACCCCTAGTTGCTTGTGAAGTACGACTCTGCTGTTCTTAGTCATAAGGCTATTAATAGTGTGTGTGCAGAAGTGTGTGTATGCGGACCTTTGGGTAAGAAATACTCTATATACCAATAAGGGGTCTGTGAATCCATGAGGTGCCTAAATTGGCAGAGCCTCCACTAGTTTTTTTTGCTGTGACAGTGCAGGGGTACTGGAACCCTGGTAGGAAAACAATGTCTGGGTGACCTCACAAGCTCAGGAAATCACAGCACTGAAAGACATCCTAGCAGACACAAAAAGGGAGGAAAGAGAATCTGAGAAAGACGGCTTTGGAATCATGCACATAAGGGCTGGAGGACGATCCCTCCTCTCTCCCTGTAACAGAGTGGATCCAGCAGGAAATGAAGGCTCTATTACATCATTTGCTTAACCAGCAGAATTCAACATTTCTATAGTATTGTATTCAAGCTCAGTCAAAACATCAAAAACGTGTATCTATGCATGCAGCTCAAATTCTGATTTGAAAGTGTCAAGCCATTTCGAGCTTCAGATCCAAATGGCTCAAATCGTTTGTGCCCCTTCGAACTCCCATTGTTTAAAAAGGATTGAATCTGAAATGAAATAAGAGAAGCAGACGTGGATGGTGGAGGGGGTTAGTTGATTGGAAATGGGTTAGTGCTAAAATGCTATCTGTTTGTCTTGCAATACTAACTGTAATATATTTTATGTTCATCTCAGTAGACAGTAGAAGGAAGGAAGATGCAATGGGGCATTAGAGTAGGAGTGTAGGGGAAGAAGGGACATGCTAGTAGTGGATAAGGGGGCTTAGACGAGGTAGGTGTGCGAGGGCTATGGTGGACAGGTGAGTGATTGATTAGATAAGTATGTTTAGTGGGGAAGGGTGTTTGTTAATAGAGTGTGAGGGGGTGAAGTATTGAAGTTGGTAATGTGAAGGGAGAACAGAGGAATTATATAAGGTTATGAGGGCAATGGGGGTGGAGAGTAGAACATGAAATATAGCGGAGCAGATTGTAGTATAACAGTGTGGTGGTGAAGGCGGGGGTATGGGATAGGCAGGTGTTTGGATTTATGGATCAGAGTGGAGGTTGAAGGTGTATTGTGATTTTAACATGGAAGAAAGAAGATTAGAACACAGGTGTGGATCATGGGGTGCGCATAAGGAGAGATGGGAAATGGAGTAAGGGGTTTTCAAAGATTGCCATATGTGCATTGGGAGCAAGGATTGAAACAGCGCTGACAGTTAATGAAGTAGTGAAGAGGAGAATAGGCATTGGGACAGGTAAGTGTGGGGGTAGCAAATACAGGGGAAACGTAGAATGGGATTTGGAGTGGTGAACAGGTGGCTACTTGAGGAAAACGTCAAGAGGGGCTATTGGAGGAGGAAGGGGAGTGGGTGTTGAGTCTAGGACCAGAATCAGGGCTTATGCTGGGAATTGTGCAGCTCGAGGCGAAGTGTCAGATTGCCTCCCCACCACCACCTCAGGCTTTGACCAAGTCCCTCACCCACAACATACGAGCCTCTTCTATTTTCTTTGCAGATTGCTTCTTCTGAATTCAAACCCATCACTATTGTATTCTGCATGGATCATTCTCCCTCAATCACAATCTCCTGCTCCCCTCTCTCTTTCTCTCACTCTCTCTCACACCCTTTCTCTATTTCTCAAACACACACATTTCTTCCTGCACCCACGCACTTTTCTCAGTGATTTTGTGTCACAAATTGTCAGGACTGACTAGTTTCATAACAGGAAGAGTAACTAGATTAACATTGTGCCTTTAGAGCTGGCTGGGTTAGTTGTGCTTTCAGAACTGGCTGGTTTAGTAACAGGAAGAGTTTGTTCATAGAATTAACATTGTGCTTGCCCAAGTCAAGATGGAGTGAAAGAAACTTAATCTGATTGGTTAAAGAAACAATGATATGTTTGGTTGCCTGATTGGTGGAGAGGACAATGGGTTTGATTCTTGGGAGATGAGCAAGATTCTAAACTGCCTTTCATCCAGAGAAATTCAGTGGCTGGTTGTGTATTAGTTAAGCTCCTTAAGTAAGGCCTTTCCAGAGCTCAGAAATCTACCAAAGAAGTAAGAATATCGTTTGCTGATCCAATTTGAACAAGAAGTCATCAGGTGGGATCGTTCTTTTAAAGATTTTGAAATTGTCACAGTGAACTTTCATTTTCTTTTATAAGAAAACTTAAAGAGTAAAAAGGTTTCAAGTTCATTTGAGAAAAGAGACATTACAGTTAAAGTTATTATAAGGAAAACAAGCTTGAAGATTGTGCGTAGGATTTTAAAGTTGATTAACTGCGTGTAATGTTCTTCAAGACTGTTTAATGTGTGCGCGAGCTCGCAAGTTGTCGTTTGCGTGTTCTTTTTAAA
Source organism: Ambystoma mexicanum (assembly GCF_040938575.1). Taxonomy (NCBI): domain Eukaryota; kingdom Metazoa; phylum Chordata; class Amphibia; order Caudata; family Ambystomatidae; genus Ambystoma; species Ambystoma mexicanum. Next base: position 293,386,516 of record NC_090924.1, on the reverse strand, counting down.
GTGCGTGTACATTTTTTACGTGAAAGACGTTTCCTGAGAAAGCGCGTGTGGTTTGCGATAGAGCGCGTGCCAAAAAGAATTGCGCATGTGAATTTTAGCGCGTGTACATTTTTCACGTGAAAGTCGTTTCCTGAGAAAGCGCGTGTGGTTTGCGATAGAGCGCGTGCCAAAAAGAATTGCGCGTGTGAATTTTATCGCGTGTACATTTTTTTTCACGTGAAAGTCGTTTCCTGAGAAAGCGCGTGTGGTTTTGCGATAGAGCGCGTGCCTAAAAGAATTGCGCAAGTTAACTTTAACGCGTGTATATTTTTTACGCAAAATACGTCTCAAGAGAAAGCGCGTGTTGGGTTGCGATAGAGCGCGAGTCCATTTTTATCAGCGCGTGTTATTTTTTATCGCGTTTACGTATTTTTTTACGCGCGCGGGTTTGTAAAATAATCGCGTGTGTATTTTACACGCGAGGACAATTCTTCACGTCTTCTGATTTCACGTGTTTATCGCACACGCTAGTAAAGGAAGAAACTATACGTTCTTTGTGTAAATGTGTAAATAAGGAAAAAACAATTCACACGCAGGAAGAAAGCAGTATTCCTGGAAGTTATAATTTAAAGTAATCTATGCAAATAGAACTCAATGTTTTCAGAGAAAGACTGCAATTTATATAAGCATTGAAAACTACATAAGATCAGAAGAACTTTGAATTAAGAAGAATATCTAATTCTGAAAAGATGTTGCAAAGGCCATCACTTTAGAATTCTAAAGAGACTAGGTTGGCTTGAACTATTTGCACAATACAAGATATATTTACAAGATATTCCACAAAGATTACTAACCTCTAAGTCTTTTACTGAGGTTTAAGAGGTAAAGAGTTTAGAATTTATTTAGCATAAGTTAGAAAAGAAGTTTTCTTATTATATTAGTAACCTGGTGTATTTGTTTATCACAGATACCAGAGCCTACCAGACGGTTGAAGGGCAGCTGTGTCTCCGTTGTTATTTTCTCCAAATTCCCCTTTCCCTTTCTTGGGGTTTTCAGCTCAGCTTATATTTAAGGGTTGAGAGGTGAACTCCTGGTGAGGGTCTGTGGGGCCAGCATCAGCTCCTGTGGAATTCAGTCAAGCCGGACCCTGACACAAATATCCTGTCTGATGTCTTCAGTGAGCCTACTGGTCACTTTTTCTGCTGATCTCTATTAGGTGCGCGCATGGCCAATAATGCACATCGCAATGTCCTCATTTTATACAGTTCGCCTCACATACATAAACATCAATCGAAGAGAGAAGGAGTTGAACAGTGAGTGAAAGCCTAACCCTGGCCAAATTGTCCTTGGCAGTTTCTCTTCTAAGAGATGCTGTAGTATGAAGTACTTCTCCTGCATTGATGCCCAATTCAATCCAGTTCAAACGACAGTGGTGTGTCCAGATGTTTGTTTAAAACTGTGTATAGGCCCTGTGCAAGAGCACACAGCCTTCTGAGGTGGCTGCCTCCTGTTAGGTTGATGGTGCCAGGTCACCTTCTTTCCTCAAAATCACACATCACGCCAGAGCTGTGTACTTAAAATTGGATTGGATGCTTCAGGCTCTGGGTTGTGCATGAGGCAGGTAGAAGTATCAGCACCAGTGTTGTAATCACAGCCTGTTACTGGAACTATTTAATGGAAACTGGTCGCACTTTCAAAATGACCTTCGGACCACCCCCTGCCCCCTATTGTAAATGATTCCTCCCAGGGGCATTATTTTACAATGAGGTGTAATGTATGTCTGTCTACAACCCTGTGAGCCTTTCGCTGGGGTTCAGGGAAGTTCAACCGGCACCCTCCAATTGCAGTTAAGGTTAGGTCCTGCCTTTATCCAAGACGTCTGGTACCCCTAGTATGGTTTATCCTACGGAATCATTCTCTGAATAGGCTCTAACGTAACATGGAACAAGAAACATAGGGCCTCATTACACGGATGGTGGAGAACCATGGCGCTATTGGCGCCATGGTTCATGCCGGTAAAATACCGGCACCGCCTTGGCGGAAAGGGGAATTACCGCCCCATTCCAAGGTTGGCGGGGCGGTAATTCCCCCTTCCACCATTGCCCTTCCCCATTCCCATTTTTGCCCCATAGGGCTCAATGGGAATGGGGAAGGCGCTAATTACGGTACCCCAAATTGCGGTACCGTAATTAGCTCCTTGGGTCCCTTTGCGGGTTGGTTTTTAATGCCTGCAAAAAGCAGGCGTTAAATTCCCCAACCCGCAAAGGGACCTTGTAGTAAGGCGGTAAGGATTTACCGGTACCGGTATTTTACCGGTACCGGTAAATCCTTACCGCCATCCGTGTAATGAGGCCCATAGTCTTGGGTACTTGTTAGAAGGAGGTATTTCAACTTTTTCTGGAGACACCTGGGTTGAGCTCTGACTAGCCTCTGCCCTCTTAAAGCCATGGTGGGGAATGGAAATGGGAGGCAAGGTGTTTGGATGAGGATGAAGAAGGGGAAGGGGATTAAATGTTTGGGGTGAGAACAGAAGGGAGACTATAATAGCATGGTAATGGAAACTTCAGTAAGATAACATGTCTCTGCATTGCAGGGTTTTTACCACATGGTGGTGGTTTATCAGAATGTTGGTTGCAGCATACAGACACAGCATCGGTCGGAAACAAAAAGGTGGAGAGGGCGGACCGGGGGGTAGAAGCAAGATGCTGGACACACATGGAAGCGGATGCAAAGTCGGGGAGTATAAATCAGGGAGAAGGGGGGTTGGGGAGGGAAAAGCAGGGTTGTGGAGACTGAGCGGCAGGAGGGATTGGGACTGAAGCGGAGACACCATTTCCTGGTGGGGAAGACCAATGATCAAACTCGCAGCATGGGTAAGGGAGGGGGAAGTACAGGGAAGAGAGCTACATCTAGACCGGTGGTAAGTGGGGAGCCCCTGCCCAATAAGGGATCAGTGTAGGACAAGGTACCCACAGATGCAAAGACTGCGGTGGAAATGCAATGAGGTAGAAACTGAATTGCCAATGAGTGACACAATAAGCACATGGAACTGTCTGTATGGATGGGAATAGTCGTAACTACTGTTTAGAATAGAGTATTATCAATGTTGGGCGATTGGGGTAGGGTCATTATAGTGGTGAATATGTGTATTACTGTGCAATTGGTGGTAAAGTAGAAGGAGGGTAGAGGTCAGTGGAATTGGAGTATGGAGGTTAGGCAGTGGGGGATGCAGTTTGGAATAGATGGCCCAAAGAGGTCAAATCCATTGGCAGTGGGAACGTGGAAAAAAAGGAAACTGAGTAGGGTGACGTGGAATGGAATACATGGGATGATATGTAATCAGTGCAAGGCAATAGAGTGGCGTGATTTGAGTGTGTCTGAGGAGGAGGTAAGAACTGACGCAGCAGTAGGAGAAATATATGGGGAATGGTGGAGTAGCCTTCAATAGGCAGTAAGGGAGGCTGGATAAGGAAAAAGGGGAAAGGCATATTGCAATGGGTTATTAGTGTGTGGACTAGATGTGATTAGAGGGATGACCAGAAAAAAGGAAGTAAGGGGACAGGAATTGGAAGTAGTGATTAGATTAGTGGTGTGAGAGTGGGAAATGTTAACAGGGAAGCATGTTTAAGGGGAATTCGAGTTGGGGTGAGCAGGAATAGTAGTAGATGGTGATGTAGGAAACAGCAACTGGTACATCGAGTCAGGAAAAACTAGAGTAAAAGTGTGGTAGTATTAGAGTAAAGTCGGGAGAGAAGGAAGGCAAACTGGGGATTCTGTGGTTCTAAGGATTGTTGAAGTATAAGAATTTGAAGACTGAAGTTGTATTGGAAGCAGGATTCTGAGGAGGTTTGATGTTAAATGATTATGAAGGGTATGCAACCAGTGGGATTTCAGTGTAAGGGTGAAGGGCGCTTTTCAAATTTCTGCCCAGCTGCGTATTCAATTCCTTTTATCAGGATTATTTACTTACCTGTTTCCCTCCTGCATACCCCCACCTTGCACATTTCATTTCAGAGGTCCTTGTCAGCTTTCAAGAGTGACTATTTGGTGCCCCTTGCTGCAGCAGTGATAGTGATCCTCCATTTCCACAGTCTTGGTTTCCAATGCTGCAGCTCCTTGGTTACCATCCTTGTGTCACAATGCATACTTTATCACACGTCCTCATGACATCACAATAGAGTGCATCACTTTACATGTCACTGGCTGAAGGGAGGTCAAGGACAAGGAGCTACTTCTTATAAATCTCCTGCACATGATCTGTCCATCTTTAAAATGGAATCGACAGTGCCACAACGGAGGTATCGCCTGTGCTGGCTCAACTCTCCATGTCTTAGAAGCCTTATGATATCATAGGGCTGCATCACTGTGATGGTCAGTGTTCTATCCCCAGAGATCCAGATATTTCTGGGAAGTCAAAAAGTCTTTCAATTGAATTTGTTAGAATTAATGCTTTTCATTTATACTTTAAGTAAACATAGCAGCTGATTTTTTAAAGAACTTTGTAAATGTTTCTTTTGGGGAGTTGGGACATTTTATAATATTTAAAAATATGCTGTTGCCCACCTGCTGCCCAATCTTTGATAATAATTAATCCCACAAAGTACATCCAATGGAATCATATATGTGTGCATACATGCAAATTAGCAAAGTGATGAAATAAGAGCTCCCATGAAGTCTGTCAATGTCCCTATCTGGTTGCCGTAGGTAAACCATTGCTTCCGCCCAGAAAGCTGCAATTGCCCTAGTGCACCTACCCTAGTCTGTAGGGGGAAATGGGTACCCCCAACCTTGTTAAGCTTTAACTATGGCCATCCAAAACCATCACTCAGTGTGGAAACCTCTAGCTTACAGCCTTTTCTGGACCCACCGAAGGTTGTGATATGATTATCATACTGGCATTCTGTTCGAAATAAATCAGAAGTACTTGTTTTGCCATATAACCTGGCCCATTGATTGTCCTGGTGTGCCCTGGTGAGTCCTTCTAAGGACTCAAAAACAAGAAGGACCCCTTCCTGGTCCAAATTAATAGAGAAACACACTTTTGGCCACCAACCGAGTCCTGGCTTCAAAATGAGGGTCCTGGCATTCCAGTAATGCTCCCAGATGCCCCAATCTACTTAAGATACAATTTCAACCTGTAACATGGTGATATAGAACACCCATTCAAGGTCCATCCCCTCCTGCAGTTCAAATGGGAAGGCAGGGCAAAGCCCCTAGGATGAGAGGAAGATCCCACTGGGGAATATTCTTCCAGCTGGGTGCATTCAGCAGTATGAAACCCTTGAACAATCTGGGAATAAGATTCTCCAACAACTACATTCCACACCAAGGACTACAAAATGCCTTTATTGCAGCCCACTGTACATTCAAAGTGGAAATTGTCATTTTAACGCGACTGAAATGTTCGCATGAGTAATGCACGAAACCAAAATGTTCGTACATTTCCCATGCAAACATGCAGGGGTTTCCCCCGCAACCCACGCTCACTATACTCTGTAGTATAGTGAGCAGGATGTTGCGGGGGACACCCCCGCAGCCCTCGTTTGTTTTTCTTTTTTCTTTCTCTTCTTTTTTTTCCCTGTTCTGTTGGGAGAGCTTGAGGGTGGCGCCCGCAACCCCTGCTCACTTTAGTGAGCGGGATGTTGCGGGGGATACCCGCCCAGCCCCCTGCAGCCTTTCTTTTTATTTTATTTTTCATACCACCTCCAAAGCACCTAAACACATACCACGAAAAGTTCAAACTTTTGGTGGTTAGAAATTTTAGTGGTGTATGTTTTAGGTCTTTTGGTGGGGTCGGTAATTTTTTTTCGGACATTTCGTCCTTTTCCCTTTTGGAAGGCCTGCAGAATAAAGTCCAGAATCACAGGAGTGGCACAAGAGAAGGGTTGCAGAGCTCAAGCGCTGTGCAAGGCTTGAAACGAGAACCAATTATACAAAACGACTCTAATGGTAGAAGGTCATCTAGCCTCTGCACCACAGAAGCTGAATTTAATGCCAACTCTAGTTTTTTTTTAAATAATTGTACCTCAATCTCCAAGGCATTAGACGTCAACACATTAGCTCTCCTCGAGTTACAGGCTCCACACCTTTGAGAGGAGATGGATCTAATGGCCAAGCACCTCAACAGGTGAAACTGCTCCTCTCCCAACAAGGGATTATCATAATCTAGTCCCTCTGCTGCCAGCAGCTTCTGGATGACACAAAGAAAGACGACAAAGGGAGCAAAGGCATAGGCCAGGGTATTGCCAGAGCATCCACGCCCCAGTCTGAACGATTCACTGTTCAGCTGCAGTACCTGTTCACCAGCACATTGGACTTTAAGGCAAAGATGTCTATAGCATGAATTGTATTATGAAGTGCAAAGTTTTTAAGTTTATGTATGAAATGTAACCTGTGGTGAGAAGTCTTTTTAGCTGTATTTTATTGGTTTTTAGATTTACTTCTGTGCTATTTTAAATGTCTGGTGTACTGATATGTTATGTTTTGTGTGCAAAAAGACCAATTGGGTCTTAAATGCACATAATTAAAAAAAAAAGATGTCTATATCTGGCAGCCTGAAGTTGTCATTAATCATTTGAAATGCTTCTGAAGACACTGTCATCGAGAGAGAGAGAGAGAGAGAGGAAGCAAATACTCAATTGAGTCTGTCAGTAGCTTGATTGTGAATTCCCTCGATATGCACGGCTCCCCAGGAAAATACTGGCTATGTAATCCTGGTCAGTTATGAAGCTCCTATTCCCCCCTGATGATTGACATAACGTTGCTACCTTATTGTCCATCCGGATCAACACACTTCTTCCTTTGATCTCGGGTGCAAACTTTTGGCGAGCAATGTGTTTCACTGATTGCACCGTTTCAGCTTCTTCTTTAAGGGACGGCAACCTGGAATCAATAGACCGTAGGCCTTGCAACTCGGCATCCAATTATCCATTGTACAAATAACTATCTGCTTGAGTTGAACCCTTACCCAGGGAACCCAAAATATTGTTGCTGCCATTAACCCCTGGTCTGTAAACCAGTTATTCGAGGAGTTCTTGAGCGACTCAACAAGTGAATCAGGGTGGTTTGAAGATCCTTTATCCTTCTGAGCAGACAAAAGTCCATTCCAATATTCATACTAGGCATGCCCTCATGAACTCCAGCTCCTGCACCAGTGACAACTGAGGTTTCTTGAGGTTCACCAAGAACCATAATTGGGTTGTCAAACTGCAGACCCGACTGACATGGGACACATATTCCATCTTGGAAGAACCTGACACCATCTGTGTAAATATCTGTGATGAAGCCTGCAGTGTGAACGCGAGGACAATAATGTGAGAATGGTGCCCCAAAATGGTGAACCAGAGATACTTCTGGTGATGATGTGTCATTGAAACATGACAATGGGCATTTTGGAGGTCGAGACATGCAAGAAACAAACCCTGACTCAACGATGGCAAGATTTTCTGAAATGCTTCCATGACAACATAAATATCTTTGACCCATGTGTTGGGCCTCTTGAGATTCAAGACAAGGCTGTATCCTACTGAAATATTTGGGACAAAAACACTAGTGAGGGACCTAAGCAATTGCTCTTCTGACCACAAGAGCCTGAATCATTCCAGCCATTGCTTTATTCCTTCTCAGATCCCTGGGAATCAAAGTCCTTGGGCCGGATTACAGAAGCTTTGCACCTGTGCAAGTGCAAAGTTTGCACAGTATCAGCATTAGGGCACAGTTTACCCTATTTCTAAAAACACTTGGAAATATTATAAAACCATTGCACCAAGACAAGTGCATTTTGGCACGTTATAAGCATTAGGGCAAACATTGCTGTAGTGCAAAAAACATATTTTTTCACTGTACTTTTGAACCAGGGGAAGGCTTGCAAAAATACAGTGAAAACGTATCTTTTTTGCAGTATGCACATTCTTGCTTTGGTGCTTACACCAGACAAAACAGCACTCATCATGGTGCAATGGTTTTCTAATATTTCCAAGTGTTTTGCGAAATATTTGCCCTACTGTTAATTCCATACAATTTTGCAATTTCACCAGTGCAACAATTTGTAATCTGGCCCCAGATCGTTCATGTTCTTGGAAAAAGAGCACAGAGTTCGATTTACTTTGTAAGCACTGCCAGTATGTACAGTCCTCAAGATTCATTTTTACAATGTCATCCAACTTCGGAGCAAAGAGAGTATTAACTAGAAATGGAGTAGGATATTCTTTTGACACTTGTCTCCCTTCCAGTCCCATATATACATTTCCTGTGAGCCAAAGTTGTAGAACACCCTGAGAATGCAGAAGCCAAAATGGAATCCAATCAGTGAATGAATCTTAGAGTTCCAACGCGGCAGACATTGTTTGTCCTGGCACCTGGTGGCATTGAATCTAGTGGCAGTAGTTGTGCTCCTGCACTTCCCGCGCTGGTGGATTATTTAAAGGTTTTGACGCGCGCATTGTGCACACACATCAGTGAGTGCATATTAAAGTGCAGACAGAGCAGACTTTTATTTTCCTGGCCCCTGACAGAATTTAACCTATTAGCAGCAGCTGTGCTCCTGTACTTCTCGCACTGGTGGATCATTTAAAGCTCTTGACACGCACATCTTGCACGTGCATCAGTGAGTGCATCTTAGAGTGCAGATATGGCAGACGTTGATTTTCCTATCTCCTTACAGCATTCAATCTTTTGGCAGCAGCTGTGCTCATGGTCTTCCCGTGCTTGTGGCATCGCGCGTACATCAGTGAGTGCATCTTAAAGAGCAGACATGGCAGAGGAGCAGCTGGCAGTGGCAGAGGTAGTGACATGGTGTAACATGGCAAGAATTGATACAGCTCTATTATGCTGTCAAAAGCAAAAGGATACATTTTGTGCAGTAATGATTTTTCTAAACAACCAGTGAAAGAATGAATGAAGTGTGCCCTCCAAAAAAAAAACACTTGTTATGACGGAAGGGAGTTTCAGTCCTACCTATCTAAGGTTTCAATATTACAGCCACAGGTCTCCTTTATAAAAGCAAAATCACTCATTATTTTCATGCATGCAAGAACGACATGGCGTATGACAATGATGAGGAGGCGATCATTATTAATACAGTGGAGGGTTTCGACTTTTCGGAAGGAAATGTTTCAAATCATTCTGTACCCATTGACATTTCTTTATTGCCAACTATTGATAATAATGCCTCATTGCAGCAAATTGACAATCATTCTTTATTGAATTGTCTTAATTTACAGCGTGAGTCTTTGGGGTTTTCAGCCTCGTGTTCGTCACCACATAATTCTTTACCTGTGAGCAACAACAATGGGAAGATGAGTTTGCCGACACATTTCACAACAATTATAGAGAAGAGTTCCAGGCCTTTCTGTCCTCAGGCTCATCAGTCTACTCCCTTGAGCAATATAATTGGGTATAACTTATACTCCTGATTTACTAGCCATTGCCAGCGGGTCAGTAGAACAGGACAAGGGGTGTGACTCAACCTTAAGCTCTGTGTCAGACTGAGATGGTGAACAGAGTAAAACTTTGATAATTATGAAAGCTCTTTTCACCTTATATGTGAGCATTTCTATAGTATCAGAAGGAGCTGTGCTATGTCGTGGGACATATTGTGGATGTCGTACTCAGGAATTGTGAATTGGATTGTCAGTGTGGGAGTGACAATAATTCTGGGGAGTTAATTATTAAGTTAGATGAAGAGAATGCCCAAAACTTTGGGTGCTATTGAGGCATTGCTCGTACAATTAATCGAATTACAATTTAAAGAGGCTGGTGAAGATTGTGAAGCGGGAAATAATTTGATCCAACAAAGGGCTTCAGAAAATGTGGATACCGGGGTTAATTCTAGTACAGTGATTATCCCCCAATCATTGTCCCCTCTGGGAAGTGATGGGGAGAAATCAAATAATTCTGTATACTGTAAGAGCAGAAAAAAACGAAAAAAGAACAAGAGGAGCAGAAAGGCTTGCCCCACACTGGCAGGACCAAAAACAAATAATAAGTTGGTCAACCAACATGGCTCAGACCTGAAAGGGGTCCCTCCAGACGATGTGGAGTGGAATTTGAACCACACTGTGGTTGTAAAATGAAACAAAACTGGAAAAAAACTAAGAGGGTCAATTCGAAGGGGCCACTGGATAGGTGGATAAAACAGTCTGTGCTGGTAGACTCATTAGAGGGTTCCATTTATTTAGCGGATGACAGCTCATGTGAGGATTTTGACTTAGACCGATTAGAGGGTAGAACGGATGAGTTCGTTTTTGTGAAAGCCGTACCCCAGCTGTCTCCTGTTTTGGAGCCTGTTTTGGATTAAATCCCTGATTTTTACAGTATTCAGGAAGTGAGATGGGTGCTGGGGAGTCTCTTCTGTACTTGGAATAGAAGGTCCTGTTTTTCAAAAATTTATTATTTTGTCCTCACTTACCAGCTTAAAGTATGTGTAGAGAATGTTAATAGTTGTTTTAATGCTTTGAGTGATCATGCTGTTCAACAATGTGTATTGAAAAATGAAGGTACGTGTGATAGAATATTTCTTCAAATGAATGCTATATGTAATACACGGAGGAATAGGATTTATAGGAACACAACTAATATTGATAAATTTAACTTCAAATGACTTCTAAATTTATATGATGGGTACAGTTTGAGGGGTTTTGTAATGTTAGCCATCTTTTGAGAATAGGCACAATAATGTTTATAATTCAAAATATTTACTAAAAATTAAATAATATTGTGGAACCACGAGTGTCCTGTGGTAGGAAAATATTTATGATTTTTGATACTGTAATAGCTTTGAAAAGAAAGACTCTTATAGCTGGAGTAAGGATAATAAGGAAGACAGATATTGCCTATGTTATGAAACAATGTCAAATAGTGAAATTGAGGATGATGCATGAATTGATTGAGACACCATAGATTGTCTTACATAAATGCACAGTGGCAAATAGTTTTTAATGCCATACGCTTGAATGATAATCAGAAATTCAGGCAGTTAGCCGGCAAGAATATGCTAGCTGAGGATACCAGAGAGATTAGCACAATTTCTGAGGAAACATGGAAACATCATATTACCTCTCTCTTCTGCATAAAAGAAGATGCGGTCTATAATTATGTGTTGACTGATTCAATGGCTGATTTAATAGTGATATAAAGGCCCCCCATTGGTCTTGGTTTGAAATTCAAGTTATCCTTAATATCATTACGAAGCTCAAATCATCTATAGATGCTGATCCTGAATGTTTAGCAAATGTAGTGATTTAGGAGTGCCAACATGTGTGGGCTAATCTTCTTTGGGTGTTATTTATGGACTTTCTTAAAACGGACCGTATACCAAGTGGCTGGAAAGACACTGCAGTAATTCCCATTTATGAGAAAGGCCCTAAGGATGGCCCTATTAATTATGGTCTTCTGGCATTGTCTGATACAATCTCTTAGATTTTTGCTTCCTCTATATTGAATTTTATGCAAGACTGGGAAAGAGTCAATAATTTACTCAAGCCCCAAAAGACAGGCTTCAGGAAAGGTTTTAGTAGACTATATAATATATGGATTTTAACCTTTCTTATTAGAGCAACGTTGATGTCTAAAGAATCTAGGCTGTATATTTGCTACATAGATTATGCTGAGGAATTTGACTCTGTGTGCTTTAGTAAACATTTGGATAAATTGGCAATATGGGGTAGAATCTTAATATTTTAGGCTTAATTTAATTAAAATTTTTAAATTTAATTTATTGTGATATAGTTTCCACAGAGACACAGAGAAAACACTTTTCACAACCTTAACAATAAAAAAACGTTTTAAAACATAGATATTGCACATTAGATAACAAGTATTACTCGTCAATTATTTTAAAATATAGGACAATAAAATTAATTATTTTCGGTTAGTACGTATTTAAAATTCAGAATTCCCTAATCGATGCAATTACAAAATTTATATCCATATTCCATATTTTCACTAGCTATACCATTTACATAAAATTCATTCACTACTTACATCGCAATTACATCTTATTGCAAGCACCATTGTGCATAATCCCTAGTTTAAAGTTCCCTAGGCAATGAACTACATTCAGACTCACATTTTCTTAAATCTACAACATACATTTATTTAACAGAGTAAAACACTAAATTCTATATTTCCCATAGATTTAAAACGACACCATTGTTATATTAGTACTAACAACTATTCCAATTGTAATAATCGTTATATAAAGCGCACAGTTTAAATCAATTATAAAATCTATCAGTGATTCAGAAATTTAATCTATATGATATAAATGGCATTTAGTCTAAGAAAATCAAATTAAAATAAACTCTTGGTGCTATCAAGAGTTTATCCACTGGGTTGGTCAACAAGCAATACCATAATCTACCCTGATCAACTTGAATTTCTGACCTCCCACCATTAAAAATTCTAGAGCTACATTCTGCCAAAGCAGGGCATGCTATTATTAAGTGTATTAGCGTCTCAGTGTCTCTAGTAAAGTACCGGCATAATAGCTTGTGCCTAGGGATTTTAGTTCTAGCCTCGAGTACATCTAGCGTAGGGAAGCAATGAACCTTTATTTTCAGCATAACCCTCCAACAAGTCCTTGAGGGATGTTTTTTTTTAGATATGGCTGTAATGTATTGTGTGCCTTAATATCAAATTGAAAGTTATCAAAAATGTTATAGCCAACCAACTTTTCTCTGTTTGCTATCTAATTTTGCTCCTTGAACTTTTTTTTAACCCTTTGTGGGGCCACATTAATTCATCCTTACAAGAGTCTAGTTAGTAGTGGCCACCCATGCATCCCAAATTGTACACACATGGCTTGTCGATAGCTCGTGAAGAACCTCAAAAAATGTGTTTTCTGGAGGTATCATGATGGATTTTAACAGTAACCGTTGTCTCCATTTAATTCATGAATTAAGTGACACCAAGCCAAGTTTATGGGGGATAGCAGCATAGGGTGTCCCAACAGGGACACCCAACACCTTCTTCCATATGCGTGCCTGCAGGCTTGTCCAATTCCACCCATTCTCCAGGATCCCAACCCTGTGTATTATTCTCTGCACCATTTTTTGATTGTACATTGTTAGTACTGGTTTTAACGAAAATCTACCAAATTCTCTGTCTACTATTTTCATTTGAGCCACTGTGCTTCCTATTAAGAACATTTCAGCAGCGCCCTTCTAGAGGGCTTAGAGACCTTATCACACAGGTGAACCCCCATTGAATTAATCTCCATTAGGCTTAATTTAACAATTGTATCAGGACACATCTGTTAGAGATTGGCTCAAACAGGGTGGTTTGTTGTCTTCACTGATTAAGACTACTGTAGGATTAAAGCAGGGGTGAGTTTTGGCTGCCCTGCTATATAATCAGTACGTGGCCGACTTTGCAGATTGGTTGAAACATGTTTGTAGTTTCTCACCTTCCCTGTGTCCTGGCTTGCCTTTCGCTGATGACTCTACTCTCAATGATAGAACAACGGTTGGGTTACAATGCAGCCTAGGGGCATGGCAAACATTCTCTAAAGATAATGATATGAAGATAAATGTGAAAAAACTAAAATGATGATTATTGATTCAAATAGAAAATAAGTAATAATTTTGTGTGGAAGCTGTATGACCAAATTATAGAAGTCGTCAGTGAATATCGCTATCTGAACATACCTATCAGTAGTAGATTGGATGTACTTGTTCTTATTAAAACTGCTGTCCCTAAAGTCCTTAGTACATTTAGACTAATTGAATTGTTTATAAGCACTAACAGGGTATATTTGATGGAAGGATGATTCAAAATCTCTAAATCCAGTATTGTTCCTGCTATACTCTATGGACTGGAGCCATTTCTAGAAAAATAAATACATTGGATTAAATGATTTGAAGGTAAATTATGGCTCCCATGTCTGGGTGTACTGTGCTCAACTCCAGTTGAAGCAATGTGCAGTGAGCTAAGCCTTGTATCGATTCTGATGTTGTGGAAGATTGCACAAAGTTCCTTTTTTTGAAGATATTGTTTGATATCGTCATTATCACTATTTTCAAATATGGTAATCTAGGGGTACACCTTAAGGAGCTCAAACGAAAAGTTGGTGATTGGGACCGCAGTGTATCGATTAGTACATTGGATGGTATGCATACATTTCAATCACACGTTAAACAGTCATTTCCTTTCCCAGAACTCTTTAATCATGTCATTAAAACTAATAGTAGGGAACTGTGTAATTTTATAATGAAGTTACCTTTTAATGCATTACACGCTGTGGATAATACAAGGGCCTGGAGAAAAATACCTTATGACTTAAGGAAATGCTGTTTATGCCAATTGGATATAGAAACTGTTAGACATGTGCTCATATTGTGCACTCTGTTTCTGGATAGATATATATTTAAGGTTACAGTAAATTTGTTCACAATGCTGACGATGTCAAGGGGGGTAAACAATGGTCACAAATTAGATCTGTTTACCTTCAGATGCTGGAAATGATGACTTGGCCTTTGAATGAAGGATACATAATTTATTGTGTTGCTCATTTATTTATGAAACATTATGAATTGTTTTTATTTATGTGTTATTAGAATGTTTGATATATTAGGCACCATTTGTTTATTGGTGATAAATTGTATTTATGTAGATACATTTTGTATGTGTGTATAGTGTTAAGGTTTTTTATTGTTAACCAATTGCACCAAAGATTAAAAAAAAAAAAACATTAGTTGAGCCTCCTGGTAGATATGGAGCAGAATAATACTACAATACTGCTCCCCTTCAATTGTGAAAACAAAGAGAAAATATCGAGGCTGAGTACCCCAAAAGAAAATACACCAAACATGGGTTACAAAGGAACATACAAAGATCTTTATTTTATACTGAACAGTTTCAAAGGACAGAGCAACAGATAGCTATCGGCCCTCAGTACAACACAGCAAACTCCAGCGTGGTTCGGTGTGCTCAGTGAGTGGGACTGTATGTTAGAATAGTTGTACCTTATATACCTTTGAAAACATGATGTCCAACCTATTTCCCAGTTAATATTTGTTAATTCATTATGGATCTAGGGTTCGTGCTGAGTTCACACATCTGTACGTTTAGGGTTTGCCTTTAATACATTTGCCAAAAAGCCTTAATGGCGTCAGTGTAGTTTAGGATTCCATGTTAACCCTTCTAAACAGTTCTATGCAATATAGTCAAACAAGTGTTCATATTTCAGTATTTGAATACATTGTGTTTAACATGTGCTTGCGGTTTAGTTTTGTTAGCGCAAGTACTCCTCTACACATAGGTCAGCAAAGGACAAGGTCTCAGTTCATGATCCTAACAAACGGCCTACAGGCAAGTTACACATTAGTTCATACACAGAGGTCGAGGCGGCCATGTTACATTTTCGCAATGACACTGTTCACCTTTTTAGCTCACAGGGTGACTTTGCAGAGAGAACCTCAAATGGCGGATTAACCTAAAATGGCGGCTTACATTGATTCTAAGGTCGGGACCCTGCAACACGGATTTCTTCGCAAGTAGCTTTCGAGCAGCTTGGCATAGGCCAATATACATATATTCATCACAGTAGGAGGCGCAATATAATTTCCCATTTGACAAACCCTCCTTTTGGCCTATGCCAAGTGATAAACTACTTCTGATCTTCTTGCAAACAATTCCATGTATCATCGTCCATGCACCCTGAATCACTGTCAGAAATATCTATTGCCATTAGATCAGTTGCTAAAATTTCCCTTAACACATATTCTTTGGAGTTTTTATCTTGGGCATGTACCTTATGTCCTTTTGTACCTATCGCCTGTGCTCAACATCCCCCTAGCATCGAACTTACACTAGGTAAACACTGGATACAACAGAAAAGAAACAACAGAATTCCCAAAATGATCAGTAAGACCGAAAGCACCTTCCAACCCCAAGATCGCAAGAAGTCCCAGAACCAAGCGCTAAGATCCCAGTTTCCCTCGGGAATATGCACTTCTGAACTAAGGACGTGCAGGTTCTGTATTGCCTTGAAGATAGTTGGGGAGGAATCTGGCGCAAAAACACAGCAAGTGGACCCCACTAATGTACATACTCCACCACGTTCAGCCAGAATTATATCTAATGCCATCCGGTTCTGAAGTGCTACTACCTTATTGCTTTCTGTTCTAATGTCATATTATAGAGTATGTCCGTGGTCCGGTTGATGGTTCTCTCCAGTACTCTTGCTAGTCTTCTGATGTCTTCTGAATTCGCTATCTGCCCCCAAAATGGCACAAGTGATTTTGCTACATCTCCTAAGACCTGTGCTGGTGTGTCACCATTCTTGTCCCACCGTGGACGAGCCTTTGAAACCTCTATAGTACTAGCTATGAATACCCCGGGTAACAGGAGCCCTAAATAACAAGCCCCCTGCCAATCCCTGGGTAACCATGGAAATGCTACATTACCGCAAACAAAGTAGACAGGTTCGCCTACATACAAAGGTCTGTCTTCCCTAGTCAAATTCTCAATGTTGGCACAACCTTTAAAATCTCCCATTGACTGAGTACCATTCCTCTGTATACAGAAAGAAACTGAATCAGGGCTATGGTTAACAGTGTAGAAAGGAGGCATGGCATCCTTATTACCTATAGGAGCCATCTTGAAGGAAATCAAAGATTGAAAGGGACGAGACAGTCTATCAGAAGGTCTAATAGAAGCAACGTTAAGCTTGCTCCTATTTGCGAAAAGCGAGCATCCCAGGGGAGTCATAACGCGTTTCTCAAAATTATTCAAATTAGTTCCATCAAAGTTCCCTGAGATGCTATTGTTCCAATGGCCAAAGAACAGTGCTCTAAGAGAAGCATAACAAGCAGTTGTTAAAGGTAAAGGATGAACATACCAACCTAGCCCCTTATCCCCATGTTGCGATACATGCGAGCAGACCCAACAGTTGGACCTATTAAAAATAGCATGTGTAGCATTCATGATAAGTAACAATGTATTGTTATGATATCTTTGTCTATGCTGAGAGTCTCTAGGAGACAAAGTATGCAAATGCACAAAAGGAGTAGGAACAGTGGGTACATTTCAGTCGGTAACAAGGTTTCAAATGGATGCACTTCTTCCAGGTACCAGAGACTTAGCACAGTTACTATTATAAAACCAATCGACATTATAAAAAGACAGCAATATGTTTTCGGGGCCCAATAGATTTGTCCATATGTTTTTGGGGCCCAATAGATTTGTCTATTTTCCCGGCCGGTCACATGATCATTTATCAGTCCAGTACGGCGGTAGCGGTTGCAGGCATTGCAGTCTTAAAACGACAAACCCCAGTGTTATTAGCTGGCAACCTCCCGGCCACGCGACTTCTTAGTCCTTCCACAACCCTAGCCAACAGAATCCCCTTTTTCTCAAACAATTATTTTTTTGGGCAAAAGCAAGCCCTTGCTGAATTTCCTTTCCTCTTCGAATGCACAGCCGAACCGTGCCGTAAGTCTATTTCCTTGGACGTAAATTGTACGTTGCTGTTCGCGGTACTGATTGATCCGAGAACAATGTGTCGTCACTTCCCGTTGGAAGCGGCGTGTCCAGAAGCGAAACTTTTGGAGAGTGTGGAGACAAAATGACGGGGTTCCCAAGCCTCATGGGCTCAGAGAGATTCTCTGATGCACTCTGAATGCTATTTACTGCTTCGGGATCGTTGGTTGCAGCGTTAGTGAGGGGTTCTGTTTCTTCTGTATCGTGTGGCACTGGGTGAGGAAGTCTCTTGAGATGCGTCGCATGGATCCAGTTTTTCCGCCCGGCGACACGGACCGCTGTCTGTGTGACCAGCAGGACCTGGAATGGGCCCCGCCAACGAGATGCAAGGCAAGAAGAATACTCAAATGCCTTGGTGAGCACCCAATCCCCGGGCTGAATATTGTGGCCAGGACCCTCGTATCACACAGGTAAAGCCTCTCATACCTGGTGATAAATCAAATGCAGGTTTTTAGTCAACTGGTTACAGTAATCTGAAAGAAATACATTTTCGACATTCTTTAAAGATCGACATTTCGTTAGGTTCCAGATATTGGCAGGTCTCCCCATTACCACCTCAAATGGAGAGAGCCCAGTCTTAATTTGAGGGGTTGTACGCATGGATAATAACACGATCGGTAAGGTGTCCGGCCATTTTAATTTGGTGCCGGCACACGTCTTAGCGAGCTTGTTCTTGATGATGCCATTGTGTCTTTCTACTAGTCCGGCACTTTGAGCGTGTCTGGCCGAATGGAACAGTTTGTTGATTTGTAA
This sequence comes from Ambystoma mexicanum, assembly GCF_040938575.1. Lineage (NCBI taxonomy): Eukaryota > Metazoa > Chordata > Amphibia > Caudata > Ambystomatidae > Ambystoma > Ambystoma mexicanum. Next base: position 293,368,303 of record NC_090924.1, on the reverse strand, counting down.
TGCCGCACATATCTGCAGAATTACAGCAAAATGTGGACCATTGTCCGACCAGATGACTCTTGGTAGCCCAAACCTCGGAAAAATTTCCTTTAACATAGTTTTTGCAGTAGTCATGGCTGCAGAATCCTTAACAGGGAAAGCCTCGACCCATTTGCTGAAAGCACAGATGAAAACTAACACATATTTTAAATTGTTACAATGTTCCATTTCAATAAAATCAAAGTGGATGACCTCAAAGGGGACAGAAGGTGGCCCGAAACTTCCCCTTGGAGTTGATTTCCCTTTCCCACATTGTGCTGTAAACAGATCATACAGTCTTGGATATAGCGCTGAGCTATTTTCGAAATATGGTCATTCGCCCAAACTTTTTCTAGCATTTTCGTAACCTTCTGGGCACATATGTGTGTAGGGCCATGGGCCATGATGACCATCATCATTACATAGGCGTCAGGAAGTAGCCATTTTCCTTCAACTACATCCACCCAACACCCATCATCATCAGGTTTCCCCAAGCCTTCTGCCCATCTCTTGGATTCTTCTAGCGTGGCATCGGCTTGGATATCCCTTACAGACCCAACACCCTCATCCATTGCATAGGCATTTACAGTCTCCCTTGAAACATACATCTCCGTAAAGAGATCGGTGGCAGTCTGTTTAGCTATCTGATCAGCGAAAGCATTCCCTTTTCCTATATCATCCATAATCTTTCGATGTGCTGCACATTTCACGACAGCTAACTGAGTAGGGAGCGCAAGCGCTGAGAGCAGTTGTACTATTAGGGAGCCATGCTGGATCTTGGTACCATGTGAAGTTAAGAACCCTCTCGCTGACCAAAGTCTCTCAAAGTTGTGGACCAACCCAAAGGCATACTGACTATCAGTATATATGTTTACTGTAAGCCCTTCGGAAAGTTCACAAGAATATCGTCACTGCTATAATCTCTGTGGCCTGCGTGGAGTTATGCGTGATTCTCTTGGTTTCCACGACCGTGCTCAATGTAGTGATTGCATAAGCAGCTGTGGATGTACCATCCGGAAGTTTGAAGCAGGAGCCATCACAAAACAGCTCCCCTTGTGGATTCTTCAAAGGAGTGTCTTCCAGATCAATTCTACCCTTTGTCTCTTGTTTGGTAGTATACAGACAGTCATGTGACTCTTCGTCACTGCAAGCAGTACCTTGCGGGAAAGGTAAGAGTTCAGCCGTATTAAGAACACAACACCTCTTAATTTGTATGTGAGGAGCAAACAAGATCCATTCATATCTTGTCACCAGTGCGGAAGTGAGGAGTTGCGTTTGGGTTCTGTTCAGTAGAACATCTACAGAGTGAGGCACCATCAGGGTTAAATCATGGCCTAGGACCATTCCCTCACTCTCTTTTACAGGCGCAGCAAAAGCGGCGACAGCTCACAAACATCTTGGCAAAGCGCATGCTATAGGATCAAGGGCGGAAGAAAAGTAACCGCATGGCCTATTCTTCCCTCTATGTTCCTGCGTTAATACAGCCAAAGCACATCCATCACATTCATGCAAAAACAACAGAAAGGCCTTTGCATAGTTTGGTGTGCCCAAAACCGGTGCCGAGCACAGTGCAGTCTTGAGCAGATCAAATGATTGCTGGTGTTCCGCGTTCCATGGCAATGGCGAAGAAATGCCCTCCTTCGTCAAAGCCAACATCGGTTTAATCACTAGTGAGAAGTTTGGGATCCACAACCTACAGTAGGAAGCCATACCTATCAAGGTTCTAACTTCCTTCTGCGTATTTGGGACAGACATGCCAGAAATGTGTTTTATACGTTCAGGTGTCAATCTTCTTCCCTCCTTTGACAGGAGATAGCCTAAATAGGCGACCTCCTCACAACAATATTGAAACTTTTTAAGCAAAACTTTGTGACCATGTTTAGCCACGTTAATAAGCAATAACACAGTGCCCTCCTTACAAGCGCTCTCAGAGTCAGCAACTAAAAGCAAGTCATCAACATACTGAAGCACTGTACGAGAAGAGGGCAATTCAAGGGTATCGAGCTGTTCTTTCAAAGCCCTACTATAAATGCTAGGACTTTCCGTGCAAACTTGCGGTGCACAGGTAAAGGTGAACGAGCATCCCCCTAAAGTGAACTCGAACAAGTATCTACTGTCCTTGTGTATAGAAATACTAAAGAAAGCATTCTTCAGATCCACAACACTAAAGTAAGTAGCTGAAGGTGGATCATGGTTAATATTGTCATCACATCAGGCACAATTGGAAATTGCGGAGCGACAACCTTGTTGATGGCACGTAGATCAATTATAAAACGAAAAGGAATTGCATTATCACCATTTTTGTACACGGGCACAATTGGACTACTGCACAAACTACCTGCAATTTCCTCAATCACCCCTCGATGCACAAAATCGTAAACAATGCATTTCAAAGCATGCTCACCCTCAACTGAAATCTTATATTGTGGAATACGTGGCAGCTTTATTCCATGTTTCAAGACTATTTTAACATGCTCGATCTGTAAACCACCAACATCATTGTCGTCAATTGACCATAAACACTCTGGTACATCACTGAATTCTGGTGGCAAAGGTCTGGTTAAGAATTGAGAGACAGAAAGTTGCTCTGGTGAAATCGTCAAACGCACTCCATCAGAAGAACAATGAATTACCGCATTTAATTCCTTCAACAGATTCAACCCCAGCAAATTCTCTCCACAATTCGAAGTCAAAAGGAATGGACAACGGTCCGTAAAGGGATCCAAAGAAATAGGTACTGGCAAAGAAACTGGGCAAAGAACTGGTGTGCCAGAAAACCCTACAGAAACATTGGTTTGCCCTGACAGTGGAATGTTTGGAACCCGAGAATGATCAATGGAACACTTCTGTGCCACTGTATCTACCAAGAATAGATGTTTTCTATTTCCCACTACCATTTCAAAGTAGGGACCCTTCTGATTAACGGGAATAGGCGTAGGTTCCAAACCCTGCTTCAGCAATCCTAACAAAACAGAATATTGTCAAAAGGAAGCTCTTCAGAGAGATAAGCAGCAGAAGGATGATCAAATATGTTTCTAGTATCCATCCTTGGTATCTGATTATCCTGCGAAAAAGGTTGCTGTGGATCTTGTGTAAACTAACCTCTACCAGGGCCCTCTACACCCGAGCGACCTCTGGATCATCTACCCATATTTCTGAATGTGTTATTCGACCTTTGTCGAAGGACGGGGCATTGTGCACGCCAATGACCCTCTTGCCGACAATAGGCACACTGGTTAATGTTCACAGGACCCAAGGGCACATTCCCTTGTGGGACATACTGACCTCTAACCTGCGAACTACCCCCTCTAGGGCCTCTAACAATTTGCTGTAATAATACTTTAGTCTTCAAATCACCTTTTCTCTTCTCTAGTCTCTCCTTTTGCTTATTGTCACGATTCTCGTAGTACTGAGCCATGGCAGTACATCTGATTGGGACTTCGCCTGCCAAGCGCTCTCAGAAGACATAATCTGTGACTGGATGTCAGGCAGTAATCCACGCACAAATTTGTCCACAAATAATCTTTTCCCAGACTCTGTGCCTAAGTCTTGTCCACTGAAATCCGGGAATACCTGTTCGAACTGATTAAAGTACTCGGTAGCACCCTCAGACTTCCCTTGGACACAGGACGTAAGCTTGTCCCAGATAATCCTCTTTTCGGGAATTATAGTTTTCAATTTTGCAATGATTCTATCAGGCAAAGTTAGTATCACCTGGGGCGGTCTCACACCAGCTGGCCTTTCTCCCTCAAGTCTAATTATGTTAGTCCATGTATCTCCCAACCCTGGTACGTCATCTATAGTCCTAACCTGTTTTCACAAATCTACGGCCAGGAGTAGAGGAAATAACAGATCAATATCACTCAAGGTGAATACTGAGAACTGTAAGACAGACTCTATTTCTTTATAGAATCCTGTCAGATTTTTCCTAATATCAGGAATAGATTGTCTAATAGTATTCACTTCCTGTCTCGAGAACGGGAGGTGAACAAACTGCGATACATAATGTGCAGGGATGGTCACAGCAACCGCATTCGTTGCAGGATCGGCCCCAATCTCAACCATTGGGACAAATGTGGGGGGAACCTCTCTCATAGGCATCTGAGAAGTAGGCAACTCCAAACACTTACTAAGCAACAGAGCCAGGTCGAGCGCTAAAGCAGTTGAAGAAGTGTCAAGTGAAAAAGCTCTCTTATAAATACTCAATAATTCTGTGGGACAACTAATCCTTCTTTTCACACAATCATCCTGCAGGTACTCTATCATTACCTGTATCACTTTCCTCTGTATTTCCGGCGTATATTGACTATATGTGTCATATACCTCAACTGGAGTTATCGACATATCTGAGATCCATCTGATCGCATCTTTCGTACAAATTCGTGCTTCCTCAGATATCGATTTACGACAAGGAAGGAACTGTTTCTGTACATACATACTACCCTCATCGTCGTCCTCATTCTGTAACCTTTCCAACTCCTTCCTATACTCAAATCACCTCTCGACATGCTCATGTACTTTCTCCACAGTATCTCTTGAAAACACTAAAGTGTTCAGATCTCGCAACTCTTGTGGGAGATCTGCATTATTTAATTTGCACCACATTACACATAAATGAATCCCTAAACACTCAATAAAAACATTTTTCTCTGGAAAATTATCCACATTAGAAAGTGTGGCAAAAACATTAGCTTGATCATCTCTCTCCATAGAATGCTTAGCCCATGCATTCAAATCACGTTTCTTCTCTGGAGGTACAGTATTACGAGTGACAACCCTTGACCCCGCACCCTGATCGACTACAAGCGGTACAAGACCACTTGGAAGAGGGTGGGCAAGTACATTCAATCAAGGTACTGTTACTGGCACAATAGGAAGAGGTGGAGGAACAGGTGGAAGAACAACAACTGGAGGAAGAGGAACATTAGGAGGAGCAGGAACAACAGGAACAACAGCAGGAAGAGGCAAAGCAGCAGGAAGAGGGACACACGGAGGTGGCGCAGAGGCACCAGGCCTTCGTTCATTTAACAATTTATCAATAAGTTCATCAGAAAAATGAAAATCTTAAGAAGGATAGATTTTCTGAATGCCAAGTGAGAAAGCCATATCCATATTCCTAGCCGACTCAGACTGTTTGTCTTGGTCATACAACAAGCTTTTTCGGCGTTTGTTTTATGACGGCGCACATGTTTTTCTCTACTCTTAAGTTGCTGCAACGCTTCTTTTTTCCAATTCTGCAAAACATCAAATGCTGCAGGTCTAGTCTTTTACTTTAATAGAATTGACTCTAAATACTCAATACGAGGGATTTCAAAACTACCATTGTTTGGCCACTGAAGTTCGGAGGCATGTCTGGTTTGTCTGTGACAAATATCATTAAACACTATACTTCCAATGCCATGCTTACAGTACATAGTACAAGCTGGCGACCCCTCCTGTTGTGCCGGATGGCTAAATTCCAAAGATTGCCTATCACTGCGGAATAATGCCCTGAAGCAGGTAGACAATTTCCCAGGCATATCAGAATATTGGTGTTACCTGGTCAATAATTGTATTTTCAGATACAAAACACCAAATCAAATTATCAGGATACTTAAGAATCAGGTCACAACTCACATGATCAATCCTAAGGAGGTTCGATCGGATTTCAAAATTCTTACCTAACTAATCTTACCTCGTGTTTGGTGATTTCGGCAAATCTGCCTGCCTCGATAAGTGGAACCTCGTCAAGATGCCGTCTCGGACCACATGCTAATCGTCCAGGGATCGGGTCATGCAGCGCTGCTGAGGTGTCGCGTCTCTTTCAGAAGGGGACCCTTTATTTTGTCACACCGTCCGATCCCGGTCCAATAGCATGTGTCAACCTTCGACAATCCGGCATCAATCTTGAGGGTCCCTATTCAGGCGCCAACTGTGAAAACAAAGAGAAAACATCAAGGCTGAGTACCGTAAAAGGAAATGCACTGAACACGGGTTACAAAGGAACATACAAAGATCTTTATTTTATACTGAACAGTTTCAAAGGACAAAGCAACAGAAAGCTATCGGCCCTCAGTACAACACAGCGAACTCCAGTGTGGTTCGGTGTGCTCAGTGAGTGGGACTGTATGTTAGAATAGTCGTATCTTATATACCTTTGAAAACATGATGTCCAACCTATTTCCCAGTTAATATTCGTTAATTCATTACAGATCTAGGGTTCGTGCCGAGTTCACACATCTGTACGTTTAGGGTTTGCCTTTAATACATTTGCCAACAAGCCTTAATGGCGTCAGTGTACTTTAGGATTCCATGTTAACCCTTCTAAACAGTTCTATACAATAATCAAACAAGTGTTCATATTTCAGTATTTGAATACATTGTGTTTAACATGTGCTTGCGGTTTAGTTTTGTTAGCGCAAGTAATCCTCTACACACAGGTCAGCGAAGGACATGTTCTCAGTTCATGACCCTAACAAGTGGCCTGCAGGCAAGTTACACATTAGTTCATACACAGAGGTCGAGGCGGCCATGTTACATTTTCGCAATGACACTGTCCACCATTAACCTAAATTAACCTAAAATGGCGGCTTACATTGAGTCTAAGGTCGGGAACCTACAACACGGATTTCTTCGCAAGTAGCTTTCGAGCAGCTTGGCGAAGGCCAATATACATATATATATCACAGAAGGAGGCACAATATAATTTCCTGTTTGACAACATCATCACATTCATGTTCTGTAGGTCTTTTAGCAACATTGGAGCGGTAAAGATCCGGAAGATACCTGCCTGCATACAACTTCCTTAAAGTCACATCCACCTTCCAGTCTGTGGAATCTCGGCATGCCACATCCTCAACCACCATGGAAGGGTTACACACCAGTTCTGGCACTGATGCATTCATCACCACATGTTCCGACATCACTGGTTCACTGGCCAGAAATGGATATTGCTTCAACATTAATTTTGGGAGGGTAATCTTCTCAGGGTCTTGCCACTTGCTATTAGTTGATTTTATCATAGCCGTTTTGATCAGCACCTGTGAAGCAACCACAATTTCTTATCTGGGTACATTTCCTTCTGAGAAAGCTCCAGCATTTAACATATCTGGTGCAGGAGAGCTGACCAGGCCTCTTTTGAAATATCTCACCCCTTTGATTCTGGATCCATGTCCTCATCCACTCCAAGGGCAGTAAGGACAACCACATTATATTATAAGGCTTCTGCAGTGGCTGCATCCATCAGAACCCTTAGCTCTGCATTGGCTGTAGGGAGGTCTGGAGATGGAGGTATCTTACCTTTTTCCACTGTTCTCTCATGGGACCTGCCCCTTATTTGGCTATTCCTCCAATAGTCAGGACTAATAGAGGCAAGACTGTGCCTTTTCAGTGAAGGGGACCTTGAGCTGAGGCTCAGGGATGGGTTTTGCAGGAACACTTCCCTATTCTAATCTACTGAAACACCCAATGTGTAACAATAAGGATTCGCATTTCTCCCCTGTCACACTTACCTTAATACTGGAATGCGTACAGTCTCTTCGTTCAACTCCATTTATGCCTGTGCGTGCAGACAGAGGCCCTGCCTCCTCAAGCCACAACTTAGGGACCACATCATTTCCTGCTTCCTGTTTGCCTTCTGCTGGTACCCAGAGTCCCGACGCAGGCACTGAAGGGCATTGCTTATTGGGCTCTCTCTTTGGCACACCTCCATGTCTGGCTGCAGGCATGCCCTTTTGATGAGAAATGCAAAAGACAGGAAGTTCAGGGAGAAGAAACCCTAGTAGACCACGGAAGTATAATTATTATTGCACATTTATAACATGCTTAATACCAATGAGTGGTTTCTAAGCATGAGATCGGGATTCGAACCTGTGTGGTGCTGAGTTGTCTTGCTTCCAAGACAAACGCGTTGCCCCTGGGCTATCCTTCCTCCCCAGCATGGGATCGGGATGTAGAAGTGCTTTGGGCTTCCTTGGGGTAGGCAAAATCTTGTAAACATTCTGACCAGGAGTTAAAGCCTCACCCGTGGGGAAGGTGACAAGGGAGACACGCAGGATTGCCCTCTTTTCTCTGTGTTGTGATTAAAAAGCATAATCACTGGGGACTCAGAAGAAGTCAGAGAGGTAGCAAATGCATCAAACCCTATATTCCACTCATGGGTTGGAAAGCTATTTTTATTTATATTTCAACGGATCTCCAAATGAGACACATTTATTATAGGATTAAGATGTAATCAATTAGGTCTTGTTGTAAAGACCCGTGTGAGTCAAAGTAGAATAATCAGTGAACACACTGAAATACATTCCCCTAACCTCTCCTGTGCATGTATCTGATAGCTATGAAGGTAGGTGCTAAGACCAAGGCAGGTGTTACATTTCAGAGCACTGGCCAGATCACCAATCTTGCAACTAATAACACATCTTTCTAAATGGTTATCTTCCTTTGCCCTTAGGCTGTAAGGCTAACGAGAGAAGGGTTCTTGGTTCCTTTCTCTTTGCTAATGCATTTGAACAATCAGAGCTATGAACATGTCCAAAATCTCACTGTGCCAGCGACCTAAGGCCAGAATTCAATTTTCGAGGTGCCTGCCATGGACGTCGCCGCGGGCAGATTGAAAATGGTAATAGTTTGTTCTCACATCAAAGACCAACTGAAAGTGCACTGGGAGTTTTAATCCAAGTTTGAGGGGCTGGAGAACCTTGACAAAATCTCTGTTTTTGCCTCATAGTCTGGCAGGAGCTTTTTGGCTACTCTTTCCCCATTAGCTCCAAGCATACCAATAGGTTGCTGTTGGTGATTTCTGAAGCATGCCAGGTAAAATGAGAAGCAGCCTGTTCTACTGGTGCTGATGCTTCAGCTCAAGTTCTGTTACAATACAGACAATGGGTGTCGTGGAGATCTGCAAAGGTAATATTGTATGAAAAAGGTGAACATAATCCAGAATAGACAGACAACTCACAGCACGCAAAAGTGCTCAAGCATGGATACAGGAGAGCAATTGGAAACAAGGAGGAAGCTACACATGCCATAGGATACGTAGCGGAGGCAGATTAGAAATTACCAGGAAGGTGTCCGTATCCAGAGAGTGATTAGAAGAGGGATATGGTTTTTAAGCCGTATTGCCATTAGAGAGCAAAGAAACAAGTGGCTGTGGTGTGCAACATATCAATGTTCACTATTATTATAGAGGAAGCAACAATATAGTCAGTGAAACCATGAGTCAAGCTTTTCTATTGATCATGCCCTGAGAATGAAAACACTCTGAAGGCTGATAATTTTAATAGGTTCAGGGACTAGTCATTTTGACAGGTTATTGTGACATTAAATGATATATTGATCACACCTTGTTAAAGAGGCGATGCTGGGATTTGCTCCCACTGTGCAATTTCTGAACTTTACATACAATTTTATTTTCCAGTTGAACAATTTACTAAAATAATCCAATTGTATAGAACTGACTCACTAATCACATAACCAAACATGACCATTTTTATTAACAAAATGTTATAGAAGCATATTATGCAAAATGGGAATGAGTCTAGCTTCATTGGGCCTCATCACGACTTTGGCGGTAACCCTTAAATCCGGCGGTAGCGCTATTACCGGCTCTGAGCTGGGGGGAAATCCACCGAAGATTCGCGCTATTACCGCCAGCGGGAAATCCGCCGGCGGTATTAGCGCGAAGATTCCCCATTGAGCTCAATGGGGAATGGGGCATTCCCGAATGGGCTCAGTGGGGAATGGGGACTTACATATCCGCCAAACTCAGCGGAAGTTCAGCGGTAGGGCTAATACCGCCCCCGCTAATAGCGTTACCGTTACCGCCGAAGTCGTGATGAGGCGTCTTGTCTCCATCATCAAAGGAAGTGCCAGCATTCTACCCAATATGATCTTAAAAGATTTATTATCTCAGTTTATCTTTTGTGTTTTAAAGCTTTAAATCTGATCAAACACAGGCGTGTGAAATAGTTATTTATAAACATGCAGATAGACATTTGAATTGTACACAAAGCAAACCGTTTTCTGTGTCAAGTGAGCACACCTTAAAATATGCTTTCCAGGGGCCTGCAATATCTGGTCTGCTTTCTTCTGTCTAGAACCCCTTCCAATCAAATTGCCTATATATAACACAAATCAGGTAATGGGCTAAACCATGCCATCAGCATGTGAGAAGGCAACTCTTATTCACAGAAGACAGCACAGTACTCTCAGTGATTGATATAAAATGATTTGGCCAGGTTCACTCAGGATACGAGAAGTAATGCTTTGGTTCCAGTCTTGAATTAGGTAATAGTATCACCTCTCAAGACTAACACTTTATGCTCATCTTTAGGGGTGGTTGCCTAGGTATTACAAGCACCTCTCCACAGAATCCGATTTGTAAACCTTCACCATAATGATGCTATGCTTTGTTTTTAGAGCAAACACTACCTGGTGCAGGTATATTGCTGATAATAGTGGTTTATAGTGATTGCATCGAATGTCAAAGCATCAAATGCCTTAGCATCTACTAAAAGCAACGAAAAAAAAAAAACATTGAATGCATGTTTTTTCTTTTTTTAATGGGGGTCCCCTCCACCTCTGTTTTTACCCCTTAAAATCCATTATAATTAAAATAAAACCTTAACCTTTGAGAAGAAAGCATTCAATGCTTTTTTAATGCTTTCTTTTTCAATGCTTTTGGCATTCAATGCTTTGTATTCGGTGCAATGACTGGATACCATAATAGCACGTGATGTGCTACAAAACAAAGTGCATATGCATGTGGGTTTATCAACTTGAGACATAGGAAAGGCTGAGTAAGCCTTACTGGAATTTGGTTTTGTAATCTTGCATATGAACACACTCTGCAAGACTCTTAAAACACTGAGCTATCTTCTGAACAATCGCAACACTCACATGTATCAATATGCATTTCAACCCTGGCTATTGCGCAAGATAAATATGAGCCACGCATGTGAGAATGCTACAGGAGTTGTGCCATAGTAAATGCACAAACTATGCATACCACAGTGAACACAGAAAGCTTAAAGGATGAATTAATCAGATCAGAACGTATTTGTAAACAACCGACAGGTAATAGGTTTATCCTCAGCAGCATGCCGTAAAATATCCTGACGTGTTCGATTTATGTTTGGTGAACAATGGAAACTGACTTCTTTAAATCAGCCAGCCTTGTGAGGCCGCCTCCAAGGTGGGGGTCCAGGGCAAGTGCCCCTTTTGCCCTCCCATATAGACGTCACTGAGTATCAGAGCTTTACTGTCTCACTTTAGGCCAGTGGGCCTGTACAATAGAGAGAAGAAAAGGGAAGGACGGTTTATTATGCAATCAATTTATGCTCACGTCTCCTACCTTCTAGGAAGCTAGCCAAACGTCTGTGAATATCTGCACATCATCTTGAAGTCTGTATATTATTTGCTCATAAGATGCTACTTTTTTCATTGTATCTGGCCATTGTTGATAAGTTGGGCATGTTGGTAGTCTCAGTAGTTGAAAGATACACGTTTTTGCAACTGAGAGTGCTATCATCACACTTCTATTCCAGTGTTTATATAGTGATGTATGTTTTTCTACGTCATGTAGTAGGATTATTCACGCTTCCATGTCTACTTTCCTTCCAGTTATTGCATTAATACCATCAAGTATATGGGACCAATAAAGCTGTAGTTTTGGGCATGACCATATAATGTGTAGACTATTTTCATGTGGGTTATTACATCAGCACATATCTACAGGACGTAGGAATGTCCTACACAGCTTATGTTGGGCACAGCACCATTCATGAAATATTAGTATCTTAAAAGTAAATATGTGCTCTGGCCTCTCTGAGACTAGTGGCATAATATTTTAGTATGTTGGTCCATACTAATGCCTGTAAAGGTAATTTGTAGGATGTTTCCCCACTTGTGTTTGAGATTGGATTTCACAGAATCATGATATGCTGAGGTTATTCATGATATTCAGAGCACATTGTATTTCATAGACATTGTGTACCTGCCCCCTCTCCACGTTGTAAGCGATTTTGCTATTGGCGAGGCGATCCCAGGGTTCATGCTTGATCTCATGATTCGGTTTAGGCATACTTTAATTTGTATATATTTCCACTTTCGGTTATGAGGCAGTCAGGGCTGGTGCTATCACTAGGCAAGGTTAGTCTCTTGCCTATATGGGGAACTGTTAGAGCAGCAAAATGCTGCTTTAAAACCTCCACACTAATTGTATTATACAAACTGCCTTGCCTGTGATAGCACCGGCCCTGACTGTCTGCAGGCTGAGGCTGGCTGCAGTCACAGCAGGCCAGGCAGCGCGGCACCAGGGACACGTGAAATGATTGGGGTCGGTTAAGGGTCATGAGTGTGGGTATGGGCATGGCAGCTCTAGCTCAAGCGCTGGCACATGCGCATTAGCAATATCACGAATGGAGCACCGCATGTGCCACTGCCCCTAGACTGTCCTGACTATGACTGAGTCAAATGCGAATGTTGCAGTCGGCATCCCTGCAAAGTTAACTTCTTCTTCTTTGGCCCAGGACAGGCCCGGCGACCATGACACATAGTCGGCAGGTGAGGTGCTGGTGCTCTAATAAAATTCAATGGATCTCTCTGTGATGGTGGGAGGTTGCGTGTACAGCTGTGATGTGCTGCAGACTATACACAGTAATTCAGTGTGTGTGTTTACCTTCAAATACTGGCCTGCCTTGCTTGCACACTATCTGTGCTGCAATTCAAGGTTCAGCGAGCGCTTCTCCAGAGGGTTTACAATGTCAGGCACGTGACTCTGGCCGTACGTACATAACACAGTTCGTGTTTCTGCTCTTCATAACTAAACTTGCCCTGGTGTGGGAGAGTCAAGTCAGTATCATTGGTGCAGACGTGGCGGGATTCGGAAGGGGTATGAAATTGTGTGGCAACTCTTTCAGTGCGTTATTGTTGTAGTAGGTGACAGAAGGCTTTTCCCCCTTGCCCCCCATTACCATTGTACCTCCATCCCTCCTTTCCTTCCTTCCTTCCGGCCACCAGAACACCAGGTAGTTCCCCCTCTGTGCTCATCTGACATCCCTCCACAAGCAGTTCATTTATTGGAATCAACGCAGAAGCACGTAACTACTGCTCAGCGTAGCTAGACAAATTACATGAGGACAAATGACAATGCACGAGTTGAAAGCCCACCCAGGGTGAAGTGGACAGGGCAGAGTCATAGAGTGCCTTGTATGACCATGTACTGGCTGTCATCATATACCTAGGTGCATGCGCATCCTCATGACCAGCTGCAGCCATTAGAGGATTACTGTATGGGGAATGTCCTCACGGGAATGCACTGCAGTGCTATCATAGGCTCAAAGTCCTGACCGCCATCAAATGGGCATTTATCACCACAAAATTCCAGGCCTTTACATCCTATGTAAGCAATTCATTCAGTGGGCCTCATTACACGGTAGGCGGTAACCATGGCGCTAATAGCGCCATAATTGCCGCCGGTATTTTACCGTGTCCGCCTTGGTGGATGGCGGAATTACCGCCCTACTCCAAGGTGAACAGGGGCGGTAATTCCCCATTCACCAAGGCTCTTCCCCATTCCCATTTTTGCCCCCATAGGCCATAATGGGAATGGGGAAGGTGCTAATTACGGTACCGCAAATTGCGGTAAAACCAGCCGTTGAAGTCTGGTCACACAAAGGGAACTCGTAGTCAGGCAGTAGGGGTTTACCGGTAAACCCCTACTGCCTACCGTGTAATGAGGCCCAGTGTGTGCGGCGGTAGCATGAGCTGCACAGTCAGGCTCGAGGCTCATGGGTGCATCTTCCTGAAGGGAAGCATTTTTAAAAGCCAGTAACTTTCAAAACAAGCTAATTTTAGCACCTGTTGTTAATGTACTTATAAGCTGGTGTAGTCTGGCATGAAGCACTATATGAGAACACAATATTTTGCAAAAATAGAATATTAAATGCTTTGTTACAAAGGATACATTTGATGACACAAAGGTTAAAATGAAAATCAAAAGGAACCCTCTAAAACATGTTGGGGACACTTTTGACACCTTTTCCCATCCTATAGCAACCATTTATATGAAATCCTTAATTTGTAGCCTCTCTGATGTTGCTTTTAATCTGGATGAATCTATCCTAATTCTTCTACAAGTTGAAACTAGCAAAAAGCAAAAGCCATGTATACTGATTGGTAGCTCAGTGAGTTAAGCCTCGGACATCTGAGTTCAGCGTGTGGGACAGAGGTTTGAAGAATCATGGCAGGGACGACTTAGCCCTTCATCTGCCTGAGAATGATCGTTTGAGGGTTAGTAACACCTATTATATCAGCAATTAGAAAAACTGATGCTATTGCCCCCACTGACATTGAAGCTTCATTACAGCAAAAAACACCTCTGCTCACCTTCTAATGCTACACGGTTCGACTTTCCTCTTACCGGCCTGTGTTTAATAGCAGCTTGATAGCATTGGGAGTGTGGGAATACAATACACAAGCATATTGCAGGCCAGCAAAGAGGTGACTTAGGAGAGGTCCTGGAATTCCTAAGCACTGGGATACATGTGAATACTGTTAATGATAATATAAAAGGATATTTGTACTGCGTACTATCACCACCGGAGTGGGCCTCTGGCACTCTGGCAGATCAGGAAAGGAAATGGGGTGGGGGTGAGATTTGTGGGAACGAACGAACAAACGGGATACTCTATGGATGTATTACCTATTAGTGGGATACCAGCTGCTGTATGGAGATTCCATTAGAGGAACACAAATGCATACTTCTCAGGAATACAGTACTTTGAGGGAGCCTGTTTAGATGTGTCAGTATGAGTACACCAGTACATTTATGCACGTCTACATAGAAGTGCCTTATGAGACTTCTGCTGCTCCACAGATACTTTGTACTATGACTCTCATGATCCTCACCATTGACTATGATGGCTAGGGCTGATGGGAGTTATAGTCCAAAACATAAGGAAAGCCAAAGGTATCCCGCTACACTAATGGGGAGGAGACGATGGTGCAAGCAGGTGAATGGTAAGTGGTAAGAGATTTCTCAGTCTGCGGAGAGCAGTGAATGGTGCAGATCAGGATAGGAAAAACAAAAGATGTAATAGCTGGAAGGTTTAGAATGAATCTTAGCCAGTGCTTAATTTGTAAGAAAATTAGTGCCAGGGCCCAAATATTTTCTTGTATGGGGAGGCGCAGTTCCCCGTCTACTGTTGACACCACCTGCTGTTGCTCCATACAGTGTCACATGGCTGCTCCATATGGTGTGAACATATTTGGGGTTAAAGCCCCAACTCCCACTGGTTAATTGAGGGTGGAATCAACATAACATATGGGCTTCATTACGAGGCGGGCGGTAAGGGATTACTGGCACCGGTAAGGGCACCAGTGCCGGTAATCCCTTACCACCCTACTACGAGGTCCCTTAGCGGGTCCCTTCCTTAACGCCTGGTTTTACCAGGCGTTAAGCAAGGGACCCGTTGAGGTACTTCAGAGCTAATAACGGGCCCGCTAATAGTGGGGGCTCAAATGGGAATGGGGAATGGTTCCGGGAATGGGGACTTACCGGTCCCGCCAGGGTCGGAATGACCTGGTAAGTCCCCATTCTGGGAACACGGACCCGGAATGCGGTAAGGGGGTAGCCATGGCGCTAATAGCGCCATGGCTACCGCCTACCATGTAATGAGGCCCATTGTGTCTTGAAATAAAACAAATGTTTAGGTGTTTCTTTAAAACACATCAATGTTGACATTTTGCTCTAACCCTATCGGTTCCAAGTGGAGCATTTTAACCATCTAACCACAGGAATACAGAGCAAAAATGCTTTCCTCTTGTGGTAAATGGATCGACAAATTTAGGCAAAATAATTACTGGACTGATGAGTTGCTTGTCAAACACTGCAGCAATATCGTCTTACTTAGGTTGCCACTCATGACTGGCTCTCCAGTTCCATATGGGTCTTTTCACTGACTGCTCCTGTATTGGGGCCTTTTGGTTTGGGACTGTCCTGTTGTTGTCAACCCACCCTGCTGGTTATTACACTAGGGAATGTGCAGCAATGTCATGCAGGCAGAGTGGTGCAATGTGTGGACATGGCCAGCATCAGTGTCCAGGATTGTCCCATTGTATCTCATTGTTTTTCATGAACATGGATAAATGTCCTGCCCTGCCATTCTGGGCCATCAGGTTTGTGAATAACAATGAGCCAGCCCAGGACACAGAGACCATGGCCAGGTAACACTGTTGTTTATTGTTATGTTACTATGACTGACTGACAGTTAACATAATAAAGTTGCCAAAACACCACAACATAATCAAGCTGGGCTTACAAATAAGTACCGGAACTCAGAAATAAGTGCTGGGGCTGAGACCTGGCAAACAAAAAAATCTGACTCCCCTGAAATTAAGCACTGATCGTAACCTCTGGCATAACTCTGGGCAACCCTCCAGACCATTGTTCTTCCACTGCCGAGCCATTACAGAAAGGGGAAAAACATATACACATCAGGCTTGGTCACACCCCAAAAAGTTGCAGGTCATCCCAAACTGCTTGGTCGCATTCCATCTGCATGAGACCACAAGCAAATCCAGAAATGTTTTGGCCTAATTGGGCATAATCAGTGAGGTGTGACTTGGTTCTCTAGATCCAGTAGGCTCAGGATCCACTCTGGACCTGCTCTAATGTATTTTAGTTTCCCCCCAAACCCGCTGTTTGCTGCTTGGTGGGACCCTCACCATACTGAGTGACTTCTAATGCAGACATGTTTATTGCTAGATGCCGGGCACGTCAACACTTCAATGTGCAGCACATCTGTATTACAGCTGAGCGCTGAGGCATCTTCGAGGTTACGACCCAGAGTGGGGGACGCCATTCTGACAGTTTGCCTAGGGTGGCAAAATTCCTTGCACCGGCCCTGGAGGCAGTGCACACTTTTGTTGCAAGATGTCAAATGATATCAATTAAGTATTGTTCCAAAAATCACCTATCTTGTGGATGGAAAAAATTGGACAGTTATTCCATTTAGAAGTTTCCCCATCTATTTTCTGCTTCCAGTTATTCCATTGGGATGCCTCAAAATGCAAATGCGGGCCAAATTGTAAAGATGTATGTACTGCTATCAAGTCTGAGGAGTTAAAATCTGTACATGCACATAATCATGTTTTATCACATAAAGGAGATTCGTCGCATATGCAGTGTGTCTTACATTTTCGTCAAGTGACAGCACGTCTGGTACTCTTGGTAAGGTCTGAGAATGCATGCACAATGGGCCTCATTACGACCCAGGCGGTAAGTTACCGCCTGGGTCGTACCTTTACCACCATGGCGTAAACTACGTTTACGCCATGGTGGTTGGCGGACTTATGGCCCCATTCCGAGGTGAGTGGGGCGGTAAGTCCCCATTAACCCATTTACCCTTCCCCATTCCCATTTTTGCCCCATAGGGCATAATGGGAGTGGGGAAGGCGTTAATTACGCCACCGTAAATTACGGTGGCGTAATTAACAACAAGGTCCCTTAGCGCCATGGATTTTAACACCTGGTAAAAGCAGGTGTTAAAACCTCCATGGCGCTAAGGGACCTCGGAATTAGGCGGTAAGGGTCGGCGCTGTTTACGCCGCCGTAAACCCCTTACCGCCTGGGTCCTAATGAGGCCCAATGTCAGCAAGATGGTGAGATAAGTAACACAAATTTGTGCGAGGCAGTTTCATACCTCCTGCATAGAGTTTCCGCAAATAGTTTATTCGTGCTTCTTCTCAGTCTAGAGTTACCCCATAAAATAGTTTTCGACTAATACATTGATATCTTTGAAAAAGATATTTAGGGGCCAGTGCAATACCATGTTAAAGATGTAGTTGAACTTGGGGTAATAGTCATCTTGATGATTTGCTTTTGGCCCCACATTGCCAGATTCAATTTCTGCCATCTAATTATATCAGGTGATTCAGATTTCCATACGGGGCAGAATATGTCAGCTATGTTATGTGCTAATTGGAACCCTAAGGCTGCAGGCATCCATTTCACATCGTACCCATGTATGCTTGCAGTTGTTTTGCAAGAAAAAGGTAAGAGAAATGTTCTGCTAGATTCATAATTTCACTGAGAGATTGTTTGATGTTGGATAAATTCATTAGGATATGATCCAAGTACGATATTATTGTGTCGACCCCAATAGGCGTGTGTATACATTCCATCCTGGTTTTGTGACTTTTGCTATGGATAGTGGTTTAAATGCTAGTTAGAACAGTAAAGGGGATAGTGGCTTAGCGTGTTCCATTGAAGAGGAGCTAGAAGAGCAAAGGAGTGAAAGCGAGTTTGAGCACACAGGGGTCGAGGTTGCACCAAGAGATATTGAGAGGAGGAGCAAAGAGAACAACAAGGGATATAGAAAGATGCCAAGACAGAGAGGTAGGGCCTGATTATACGTTTTCCGGTCTGGAAACAACGGTCTGACCCTGCCGGGTGCAGCGGCCACGGTAGGCAGACTTGTCACGGGAGCACTGGCACCATTGTTAACAGTGCCGGTACTAACTTGTTCCCATTCCCCTAGAGTCCAATCGGATTCTAGGGGAACGGGGATTAAATAAATTGCTGGTGCCTGATTTCCCAGCCACCGGGGTTGTAATCCCCCAGTGTTACCGGAAGTCAGGCAGTAGTAATTCATTCGGACTCCAGCGGCAACCCGCCGGTAGCACCGCCAGACTCAAAATGAGGCCCATAGTCAGGGTCATATGTAGGAGTTGTCTTATATTAGCATTCAGGAAGCGATTGGGGACAGACCCCACTTGTGATGAATGGACTAGGATTCTTTGTGTAGAGCTTTATGGCTAGATTAATCATCGATATTGAATGGAAAATGTAAATTGGCTCACTGGTTTAGGAATTACAGTGATTAAGGCTTTATTGAACACATCTGGGAATGAAACCTGCTCTTCTGCTTCCCTAAATACCTTGTCCACTACAGGGGAAATGTAATCAATGTTAATCTTGTACAATTCCAAAGGGAAGCCATCTTCACCAAGGGATTTTCCCAAGGTCATATTTTGTATTGCGCTATGGATTCCATTCTCCCATGTGGGTTCTTCTAAGCATATTCTGTCAGTGTGGGTTAAAGTAGGTATAGGGCGGGAGGTCAAAAATGTGTGCCTTGCTTGATGATCAGTTTTGAATTTCAGATATGTATAAAGATGTGCAGAACTCTACAAATGCATTCATTGTTGTGTTCAGTCCTGGTATTACATAGTTCCTTGCAGTTTTTAAAAAGGGGATCTCTATTTCTGATTGTTTCTCCTTAAATTCGAGTGATAATTGGCCTCCCTGCTTGTTTGCCTGTTTGTGATTTAAGTCTAAATCGGGCAAATTCCGCTTTCTTTGACACATTTTTGTTCAGGTCAAATTTAGCTTTAGTCAGTTCCTGTAATATTTGTTGGGTAGGTGTTTTTGGTAGCTTCACGTTACGTCTCTGATCTTTTCAACTATTTTTTTCTGTCCCTCCAGTGTCTTCATTTGGTTTGTGAGGCATCTTGTAATATATATCCTCTCATGAATGCTTTGGTTAGAGGCCCATAGAACTTCAGCAGAAGACAGTGAGTGTTCATTCAGTGTTAGATATTTTGTAATTTTGTTTCACTGTTCAGGTTTCTGAATGGGGTTTCTACGTAGGCTCGTTTCAATGTGCCATCTGATTACTTTCAGCTGTGATCGGTGGATAGAGACTTGTAATAATTAATTCATTCATTTAAAATCATGTTCGATGTTAAGTTCCGTATGAGCAGGATGTATGGGTATGCTCTCTTTCTTTCGGATGGATTATTCACCATTGTTCTAATAGCCCATGATCTGACATTACATCTCTCAAAAAACTTGGATCCCTAGCCCTCACCATGCAAAACATTTGCTCTGTCTAGCAACCCATGTAAGAGTAGGTTCCATTCTCCTCCTACCATACGCGGTGTGTCCCCAATTTCTATCAAAACCCTGTTAAGAGATGAAAATACACTTCTTGTATCACCCTTGGTTGCATAGGCAGATGCAACTACAAAATGCCTCTTTTGTATTTTTCACGAGGCATAGTATCCCCTCGCTGTTGAACCAGGTTCCTGCTATGCTACAGGACATTTGTCTTGTTTATTATTTTCCCTGTCATTGAAAACCTGCCATATACTTCACCAACCCAATCTCACAGTAATTAACCTGCCTCCAACGGTTCTAGTTGTGTTTCCTGTAGTAGAACAATATCATTTTTTTTGGTTTTAAAGTACTGTAGCATTTCCATCTTTTTAATATAGTTATTCAAGCCATTCACATTTAGAGTCATGATTAAGTGATGCATGAGTCATGTGTGGCCATGTGTAATTGAAGATATTTATATTACAATACGGACAATGTATCTATTATAGATTTGGAAACATGTATAGTGTTTTCATTTAATGCAACAATACATTTGAATGTAGCATGTATGCCAAATATATAACAACTAGTGAATACACAAAATGTACAGTAGTGAAAATATTCTGATGATTCAAGCATCTGTAACATTACACTGTAGATCAGAATGGCTAACTATTTGAAAGATCTGAAGTTATTCCGTCAAACTCCTTCCATAGTCTTACATAAGTAAAGAGAAGGAGGGGGGCTCAAAGGATGGCAGTAGATGCAGGAAGTCAAGAGGTTGAAGTTGTAGGGTTCTATGAATGGGCTAAGGTGGTACATAGCCTCAATTCGATCAGGTTTCACTTCTTGATTGGTCTGTAGAATTTTTCAATTCCCAATCACTTTTCTGCTGAGGTTTTGGTGGTGATCTTGACCTATCTCTAAAGTAGTCTTCCATTTGGGTTGATGTGGAGTTCTGGTTCACCTGAGGGAATGTGGGTTTACACTCCTTACTCAGTTAGTACCTATAATCTTCCTACCTATCCTCTCTATATTGTGTCTCTATGTTTGTGTTCTCTCACAATGCTATGGAGGCTAGTATTGTTGAATAAATTGCTTCCACATTAAGTCCTTTTTGGTATTCCTGTAAGTCTTCCGGGGTTAGAAATTATTTTGTCTTCCTGTCTTTGGTTACTAGCATTCTGTCTGGGTCTATTAGACCATATCTTAGATCCTATTTCTTCAGGTTTATCCGAAGTGCTAGGATTTGTTTGTGTTTTTCCCTGGTCGCCTTGGAGTAGTCTTGTGCAATGTAATATTTGGGCCTTTGCACATCCCTGCAAAGTTTTCTGTAGAATTGCATTAATTTAATTGTACCTAAAAGCACAAACAATAAAAGTCCTGGGAGCGTTTATTACCGGGGATACGACTCTATGGCCTGTTGTAGCTCTCATTGCGGGTTGAAATTAATGTTAGTCACTTGGGGAATGAACAACTCCATGAACTTCACGCAACCTTGCTTCCTTTCTGAGATTTCATAAAGGTGTATGTTGTTCCATCTATTTCTGTCTTCCAAGTCTGTGGTTAAATGTTCTAGTACAATGGCTCTTTTTTGTAAATTTTCCATCCCCTCAACTCTGTCTTCTATTGCTCCTAATCTTTCTTCGGCATCACTGAGCGGTACAGAGATTTGTTGAGTATCTGCCTTCAATTCTCATAAATATGCATGTGTTTTCTTTGTTTAAGCATCAATGAAGATTACTGTTCATTTTAAAAATGACATCTCCTGGAGAAGATGATCTATGGTTGTCGAAGGTAATTGTGAGGGAGTGCTGTCCCCAGTTTGTGCCAGTGCGCTCTGGGTATCAATTACTTGTTCATGCTCTTGAAAAAGCTCCTTTGTGGCTTGTTGGTCATGTTTAATGCAGATGATTTTGCAAGATATGTTGTGGGTATGTGCCCATATAAGAGTTATAGCATCCTGGAGCAAGTCTCGCCTTGTTATTGTGGATGTGATTTTGTGAGTAACCAATATTGGAATGAAGTTAAAGCACTCAATGCCAGTTGTATAGATGATACTAATGTTACCAGTCACACGAGAGCTACATAAAGTATAGCGGTAGTGCGATTCTAAGATGGCTGTCATTTTTTTCTTTACACCCTTTGTTATACTAGTTATTTTTCTATTTGTCTATGTCTCAACTACCTCATTACGTTGAAACCGATTAAATCTGTAGTTTTTATTTATAATGCTTGAGCAGCAACCATTCATCCTTGCCTACCCCGCAGTATTCCATACCTTCTGAAAGCAATTTTCTTGATTGTTGGTGTCCTCTGACTCCATCTCCTTTTGTTTTTGCTGCAACCCTCTTGCTCCTGGGCTGGACTACTAAGGGAGCTATGCTCCAGCTCTTCGATTCTCTAGTAAGTGTTATCAGGCGCTTGATGCCACGTGGTAGGTTCATTAATGCTTTTCTTTACCTGATGTCATACTGAGAGTGGAGGAGTGGAGGATCTCATCGTCTGTGCATGCCGTTACATTGGTTCCAGGTGTGAATCTATGATGCAGCAGCTATGGTACCCTGCGGGTCATCCTGCCATCATAAGGGCATGAATTTACCAGAAAAAGATGTTTGGATAGGCTTTAATCCATGATGAGGAGTGGGATAAGGGATGAGTTAGCAGCAGCTAGCCTCAAGTGCGACCATCTTGTATGACTGCGCCACGCCGCTGTTGAGGAAGATAATAACTGTTTCTCAACCAGCTTCGAACTGCCAGACCCAGGGAATCATCTCTAAGCTACAAGAGGGGGCAACATCTAATGAGTGTGAAAGGGCTGCTTTATAAGCATTTGTCAATACTAGATCACCGCTATCTAGCACATGTACCACAATTCTCTCACCCTCTCACAATCCCAGAACAAATGACTCAGGCCACTCTTCTCCCCCCAAAACATAAACAGAGATAGGTGCAGTGGTGTCCCAGGGGCCTATTATCCACATCCTAGTCAGAGTCCAACAGAGGTGGAAAATAATTGGTTGCTCTTTGAACCCCAGACTCAGGTCTAGATTGTTACTGACCAGGTTCAAGCCCCAGCATTCTCACCACTCTTGACACTCTGGGGGATATGGCAATGCAGTTTAGACATCCATTTCTTCTGTAATTCGTCAGGGGTACATTTTCCCTCTGGCATTAAGCAGACAATTTACACAGCTCATTTTCTTTTTCTAAAACTGCATCAGGAGGTCTCTTACACGATTGTATTTTGTGAACTCCAGTATGCTCAGCCCAATGCTATACCACAACATGCCAGAGGGGACTTTTTAGCCATTCACCACATCTTCTTCAATCCTCAATATTATTTTAGATGTCCAACTTCTCCAGGACAACATTTTATTGTTAACCTAAGGTGGTGGATGATACTATAGCAATGCCTTGTTATGTAACCAGATCACCTCATCATTATATTTTATAGATGAGACACGTCTATGCCACATGGGTTTAACAGTGGGACTAACATGACCGGTCCAGGACAACTTACCCATTGAATAAAGATACCCCAGGTTAAATGGCTGGACAGAGTAGTTTTCCATAGCTACCCAATCTTGCTTGTCGACCTGTAAGGATTTAACCATTTAGCTCATGGTTTGTGCTCGCTGGTGCAATCCTCTCACCACACACTACTGACAGAAACACCTTATCTGTCTTCCTCAAAAGATACTGCCCAAAAGGTATTGAAAGAGAGTTGATAATAAAAAGTGCTTACAATGACATTTTCTTTGCATTTAACTTATCCGAGATACTCAGGGCCAGCTTTTTCCATTTCCTGGCGGGCCATTTCACCATTTCAATAATGCCCTTAACATTTAGCTCAACCAACTTTTCAAGATCCCAGGGATTATTCACACCTATGTATTTTACCTTTGGTTTGGGCCACTTTCAGTCACACATCTCAAAGTAAAATATCTAATAAGCAGCCATTAAGGGGAGCAACACAGTTTTGAAAACAAATTGCTTTTTTGTAGAAAGCCATCCAAATTGTTTAAGGATTCTCTGTAGAGGATTCTAATTCCCCTGACTGTCACATATCAGTCAGGGGTAGAAATGTCAAATTACAAATGACTAGCCAGTAATAAAAAGTAAATCGCCCCTGAATTATGCACAAAGTAGCATATGGCTAGTGATGAGTGCAACATATAAGGCCTGCATGAGTATAACCATATCATCCACATATGTTGGAATTAAACACTCTAGTGCCCTGCACGGTTTATAGTGATCACGTCGAAAAAATAGCATCGACAAACAAAAGCATCGAATATAAACTGTCAAATGCAAAAGCATCCACAAACTATATTTTACATGTAAAAGTGCAATTCCATCAAAACCATTCCATCAACAATATACATGGACTGGTTTCAATGGAAATGCACTTTTACATGTAGAAAGTAGTTTTTCCATGCTTTTTTTGCAAATTTACAACATTATATGGCACTGTCCAGTGCTGAAATATCAGCACTGGCCAGCTCCTTGTACCGTTTTAAAGTTTTTCTGTATATTGGGGGGGCAGGCTCCCCAACCCCCACACCCACCCCACAACCCTAACCCTAGCCCTAGCCCTAACCCTAACCCTAATGTAACCCTTAATCTAACCCTAGCCCCAACCCTAACCCTAATGTAACCCCAAGCTAACCCTAGCCCCAACCCTACCCCTAATGTATCCGTAAGCTAACCCTAGCCCCAACCCTAACCCCCAACCCTAACCCTTATGTAACCCTTAAACTGATCCCAGCCCCAACCCTTACCCTAAGCCTAATGTAACCCTTAATCTAACCCTAGCCCCAACCCTAACCCTAACCCCAATGTAAAGCTAAGCTGACCCTAGCCCCAGCCCTAACCCTAACACAACCCTAACCCTAATCTAACCCCTAATCATAACTTTACATTTCGATGGGTCCAACAAATTTGTTTCAACGAAATGGCCATTCTATAGAATGGTATTTCAACTAAAAAACATTTGATGGTTTGCTGTTAGATAAATTGTCATTCGATGGAATTACTGGATACCACCCTGCACACAATACCCCTGAATTTGTAAAGGGTAAAATAGACACCCTTCTGTAGTTCCTTCCCTCCATCTGGGAAGTGTAAGAGATTACTGCATTCGGTGACAACCTAGGCAAAGCATACATGCACAGACATCTTATTGTACCCACATCATTTTACCCAAACACAATCTATGAATCGAAATTCCAGAGAATTCCAGTTGTGACCATCAAAGGCATTTTCAGTGTCGAAGATAACAAGCTGTCTTCTACGTATGTTTCTGTCCACCATCCCTATCACATCAATCAAGCCCTGTATGTACTTTCACCAGCCATCTCTTTATTGGGAAATGATCCTCTGTATACAGCCTTTCAGCCTATTGGCAAACACTTTTGGAACCACCTTCACATCACTGTTCGGAACAGATTATGGGATCATAAGTTTCACAACTAGCATGGTCCCTATTTGGTTTTGGAACTGATGTCATGAAAGCGTCTTGCATGGAGGGACAGAGCACCAACAGATCTAGGAGTTACTTAAATAGGCGGCACATGAAGGGTGCATGGTGGCCCAAAAAAAGCCTGGAGGAATTCAACCGTTATTCCATCTCACCCCCGGATTTACCACTGTTAACTGAAGAATCTGTAGCAGCTGTGACCGCCTTAATCCCAATATGCTTTTCTATCCTGGCATAAACATGTGGGTCTTATTGTTGAAGTTCAAATTTAACAAAGAAGTCTAGTTACAATGCATTTGCCAACATTGCTGTATCTCACAGTGCTTTGAAATATGATAGCAACTACGAACAGACATCAACAGGGGTAACACATTGTCATCCAATATGTCTGCTTCTGTCCTTCATTCTGTATCCCTTCAAATGTCCTGCCCAACAGTCTAGATCTTGTGTCTCCTTGCTCTCTGTAGGATTGTTTGTTATAAAAGAACCTGACATGGTCCATACTTCCAATACATTTATTAATAATGTTCTTCAGCTTATCCAAACCTCTGCTGGACCCAAGAAGTGCACTTTATATGGGTTGTATGCAAGAACAGCTCCAAGGAACCTATTTGTTGCCAAGCCATTTTTCCTAACATAGCCAGTATAATTGATTAGTTACCTTCTGATTATGGGATTAAAGGCATCCCACACCACATGTTCCTCTGTCAACCCTATATTCTGTCTAACGTAATTTCCAATAATGTTGCCCAGCGAGTCTCATTCCTTTGCACCACAAGGCCATCTTCTGGGACCCTCCCTACTGTTCCTAATTTTCAGCAACAGTAAGTAATGAGCATGGTTCAGTACGTCCACATTACTACCTGGGCATTGTACTAATCAAGTGATCTGAGAACATAAAATAGTCTAACCTGAAGTGTGAGACAAGGGTTGGGAAGTAGAATGAATTCTCCACCCCTCAGTGTAATGATTATGTAGACATCAATCAAGCTATATGTGTCCATCACTCTCTTGAGTTGGTTGCTGTCTGCACCTATCCATGAAAAGATCCAGTATACAATTGAAATCACAACCAACATGGCTCCCTGTCCTTGAAGTTGACCCCGTTTGTCATAGTGATCCGTGAATACATTTTCCAGAACACAGCATGGAAGAGCATCAAAAAGATGAGGGCTACGATTGCCCCATACCAGCAACATTCAGACAAGAAGGCGGGAGATGGAAGAAGGGGGTAGAAGTGGTTTGTGTGGATCATGCAAATCACTTAAGGACGATAACTGAGTTATAAGGAGAATGAGACTGGGGATAATCCCTATGCAAAGGGAACTACAAGTCAAGCTACTAGCACCCTCTTCCCCTTTTAGGTCTCAGCCAAAAAAACAACTGGTTCCAAATACACAGACAGAAGCAGCAATCTTTATTAATGACTAGTCTAGAACCTCACCAACCTTGGAGTACAGCACATCTCCAGAAGTCATAACATCACTAGACTGGAAACAAAGACTGCTAGAGGGAAAAGAACAGAAAGAAGGCCATGTTCTGCTACAAACCATGTCCCTGCAACATGTCACTAATGCGTATAAGGTTGGCCTCCTCTATTCTACACTGCAGGAAGGACTTGAAAACTCTACGCTTCCAAAGAACATTTTGCCAATCGCTGATTGCTCCATTCACCCCAATTCTCCCCATCTGCAGTTGCCTCCTCCCAAGTCCCCGGCTTTCCATTCCAGCTCTTCTGCTACACCTGTACCCTACCTTATCACTTTCTTGGTGTGTCTCCTACTTGCAGTGCTCTGTTGGTACCCAGCTAAGTTTGCATTTTATAAATCCCAAACCTACATAAATACTATGTGTTTGTGGCTAAATAAAGATACATTATTTTAATTATGTTAAGGGGACCCAAACCCTGCCCAGGCGTCTAGGTAATTTTGATTAGTCTATCAATAAAAACCTGGGAGGCAGTGGTGATCCAAATGAAGAAATGCCAGACAGCCAACAGTGCAGTAAGTTCATGAGTGTGTCCCATATGTACAGTGCCTATTGCTATCCTGCTAGGTTTGTACTTTATAAAGCCCAAATCTACATACATACTATGCTTTTGTAGCTAAATAAATGTAAATTATATTAATATTAAGAGACCACAAAACCTTCCAAGACGTAAGGGTCATTTTGACTAGTTCATTAAGACAATGCGGGGAAGTGGCGGTAACCCAAATGGAGAACCCTGAGGAAGGCAACAGTAATGTGACTGTTACCACATTCTCACTGTAAATACTCTGACACCATTGACTTTCATTACACTTCTGGCTAGGAACATGCCTCAGAACTCTACATCATGCAGACATACTGGAGAGTCCAAAATGAATAAACATGGCAGATGACAACACACGAACTGTGTGTTGCTGTGACACAAGAATACGGAATGCCATATTCTAGCTGCAGGAATTCTAGGAGGCATATGTTGTGCCCTCTGATGTCTGATGAATAGATTCCCTGAACATTGAACACTGATGGTCAAGCATTTCTCAGGCCCAGTGACATGTGTGACAGGATGCGTTGCAGAAATGATGTCTACTGTCTCATGAATTAAGATTGATGATAATGAAGTACAAGATGCTCAAAATGCGACAGAAATGTTGGTGTTGCTATGTGGAAAAATATGTTCTGGTGTGTGGTTTCTGTATCTACAAAACATCTACTCGGATAATTAACCTAATCCAAACCCATTAATTTCATGTGTACGTTGTTTATGCCTCAGTGCAACGATGCTGCTTGATACTATATAACAGACAAAGCATGTATGCTCATTACAAAAATAAAACATGTTTTAAAACGAAATGAGGTGTGGACAACTTTGAAACATGTGGTGTTGCAATTTCAGTACCTCTTCGAATTTGAGCCAGATCGATTCCTGAAAAGACGTAATTCAATAGGTCGGAATAGTGCATTTTACAATACAATTTTCTGTAAAAACTGGAGAAAAAACCACAACCTTTACAGGCCTCAAAAGAGGGGAACACCTGAGATATTCCAGAGTTCGCAGCAGTATTTCAGCACGGTAAATCATTGATGTGCCCATCAGAAATGTGTGCACGTGATGGAAAGACTGGACGCACGGTGCAAACGAACCTGTGCTAAATCAATGAAGCAGTGCCACGCACACACTAAGAACACACATTGAGAAAGGGAATTGTGTTGTGAAAACGTTTCCTGAGTTCATGCACACAGATAAATTAAAGGTTGATGGGAGATGTGGCCAGGGAAAGTCAGGGAGACTGGATAGAGAGTTCTGGATGGATGAATTGGAAAGTAAGGATGGATACATGAACGAATCTGTGGACTTGAACCTACAACCTTGCCACTTATAAAGCCATGCTCTAGCCATTCAGCTCCTGGCCCTTACTTAAGAATGCATAACTTTTTGCATTATGGCATACCTGCCAATGGTGTAATGGATGAAGATGCATCTGGGAACTAGCAATTGCTTTTGGGATGAGTTATTGTAAAGGAAATAGACATAAAACTAGACATTTTTTTTATTTTTTTATTTGTGATACAGTTTATTCAACGTTACACAAAGATATTCAGGATTCCAAACCCTGCTAAAAAAATAAAAAAGGTGTACCTCAAATTGATCAAACCAATCATGTTACAATATTAAAAATGTTCACTATTTCTCTCCAAAACAGTACAATAAATAATACAGGCACGGTTATTACCACTCATGAATTCAGTCCAAAGTGAATTTTCGGGTAAAGTTCCCCTTTTTCCAGCTGATCTCATTGCACCCGCCCTTAGCACATCCAGGGATCTACACACACACAGCAAGTGTTTCACTGATTCTAATTCCCCTTCCCTACATAGTCGACATTCTCTACTGTCTTTCGATTCCTCGTACCATGCACCTGCTATCTCTCTACTTCTGGCCATATTGAATTTTAGTTTTGAGTAATCCCAAACTAGATAGTTGCCCACAAATTGTTGGATATAAGTTGGGGATCACTGCTTGGTCGGTATGTAGGCCACACATTCTGTTGCAGAGTTTTTTGTGCTCAAATTTACCACAGACTGGTCATGGCCATGAACGATCAAGATGTCTTTGATTATCTTTTTTTATGCCAGAAACGGTTTCTCGAGCAGATTTCCAGGAGCCAATGACAGCCATCTGTTAGCCGTACAACATAATTTCCCCACATTACTGGACATCCTCAGGGAGGACAAAGCCTTATAAGCCTCAATTATCATCGAAC
The DNA here is from genome assembly GCF_040938575.1 of Ambystoma mexicanum. NCBI lineage: Eukaryota > Metazoa > Chordata > Amphibia > Caudata > Ambystomatidae > Ambystoma > Ambystoma mexicanum. The sequence continues at coordinate 293,338,692 of NC_090924.1, read as the reverse complement.
TGAGGGTTCCCACCGAGGCATTAGACAATTTCCACAGTGGGCAGGCAGCTCAAAATGACCCGACCTTGAATTGGCATCACATTAAATTCCAACAATATCATCTCGATCACAGTTTGTTGAGGCAGGAGCAGTAAGCTTCTTAGCAAACATCTCTTCAATCTAGCTAGCTCATCTAGACTAGATAGAGACCAAACCTTGGCACCGTAGGTTAACATGGTCGTTAATTTAGCCTGGTAAAGCTGGATCAAAGACCCCATTGATAACCCACCTCCCCTCCTAGCGGAGGAGCGGTTGCTCCACCACGATCACATTAACTCTCAATCTAACTTGTGCTAAATGTGTAGAGCTGGTCAATCTGGAATTCAGATGCATGCCCAGATATTTATAAGAAGGGACCACCTCCCACGTCTCCCCATCAAGCACCCACGTTCAAGCTTTTCTTTTCCTTCTTCCTGAATCAAAGATCATTATTTATTTTGTTGAAATGTTTATCACCAGGCCTTCAATTTGGACAGGAAGGATTGCAGACCACCCAGCGTTAGATCTAGAATTACAAAGTGTCCACATACCCCAGCCATTGGCCAGATACCGATCCTAGTTTGGGGGGTATAACCATTTTGGATCCCAGGGCCTCCCCCAGGAACGCCAGGTATAAGTTGAATATTATAGGGGCCAATGAGCAGCCTTGTTTGAGGCCTTTATTCATGTCTATCCAGGTAGTGGTCCTTCCCCGCTGGTCCAATCTAATCTTTACTCTGGTCTTAGAATATAATAAGGTAATCATTTTCCGTGGCTCTAGCGGCATGTTATTTATAAAAAAATGTCACCACAAACTTATGTTGTCCACCGTATCAAACATGGCACTAACATCAATTAATGCCACATATACGGGAAGCTTCCTAATACCCACTTGTTGTATTATGGTTGTTAGTGCCAGGACGTTGGTACTGGTGTTTGAGTTTTTCCGGAAACCAGTTTAGTTGAATGGGATAATGTTGGATCGTTATCCCAGTGCTCCAGCTTTTTCAAAAGGACCCAGGCAAAGACTTTAGCTGGCACATCCATCATGGCGAGCAGGCGATAATTGTTAGGAGCATCCTTCCTGCCCTTTTTTTGTATCAGTACAATTATACTGTTGCGCCAAGATTTTGGAATTGACTAGATACTACTAAAAAGACGATGGAGAAAATGTCCTTTTCCCAAGGCCCAGGATCTGCCTTTAATGGTGAGCTGCAAATCCTGTCGGGGCCAGGTGCCCTGGAGGACTTGCTAGGTCCAATAATTCCCACGATGTCATCTGGTACCAGGCCATAAATCCAGTTCACCTCAATATTTGTATAATATGAAAACATGAATCCATAGCTATTTCTTCCCAACACATAGCTCACTGTACTAGTTTAAGAATTGTCAAGCTGAGTGTCCCTGAAGTTGCAACGTTGCCCCTGGGAAACTCATGCTGTAACCATTCATTTGTGGAGTATCCACTCTAAAAGCATTGCTTTTTGCAGTTATGAGATAGCTGTCAAAGGTGTATGATAAGTTGGATTCCTGGCCAAGCATGACACTGACACAGTGTAGGAACAGGACACATCTTTACTAAGTTCCAGCTTGGTGTACAGGGTACAGGAATACATTTAGGCCACATAAGGTAAGTTAATAGGACAGACATCCACCGGCATCCTCTCTCAGTCAACCCATATTTTCATCTGACATTCACAGAACCAATCAGAACATAACATTACCACACACGCCATTCCATGTCAGTCACTCACAGCATTCCATGCATACAGGCCAAGGTGCAGAAAAAGACAAGACATAACTAATCTTCCCCCATAAAGAACACAAGACACAACCGTGAAGCAAGAGAAATATATACACACGTGTACCCAACACATGTACATCCCTCAACTTCCCAAACAAATCATTCTAACAAACCCACCCACACAAAACCTTGAAACTGTCCTCCCTGAGTGGGACAATCAGCATCATCATATGCCACTACCTTTCCACTACCCCTAATGAATAGGGACCAACCACTGCATACCACAACAGAACTTTCAAGCAACTTCAGGATTCCAGCCCCAAATACACCACTGAGGTGAACTATGCTGTAACTAGCACGCAAAGTGTGCTGCCGAAGTCACGGAGAACTGATCTCCCACATACCTCGCCACTACAACATACCAGGATACACCAGAGGGCATAGAAAGTTGATCTCCCAAAACACACACAGAGAGTGGATCTCCCAACACACAATACACCACACATTCATATCATAGGCCGAACGTAGCCCGCATATACAAGGTTAACCATTCCAACTGCAACTCACTGGCTGCTCACCATTACATGTGCACCATTTCCAACACAACTCCAAGTACCCCGGTTAACCGACACCCCACAGAAAGAGCATTCCAAGCACTCCGGGTGTTTACAACCCACAAGATGCTTGTGCTGAAAGACGACATTCCACAACGTCAGAAACTCCAATTCAGAAAGCCAAGCATGACCACACCTCAACATGACACACACACACCAGACAATGCAGAACACATTTCTGGACAGTGTTCACAGTTCACTGACCACATTAACATAAACCTCCTTTACTGTTCTACTGAAAGCATTGAAACTTTGCACTTGAAATTCTAATTCTAATTCATTGTTCTTCAGTATAATTCCACCTTGTAAACTAAAAGGGTTAACAGAACATGCATTATAACTTGCACATAGCCCTACCAATATAGCAAGTCCATGTCCTAACTAACTTTAAAACACAATGGGCCGCAAAAGGGGATTTACTAGCCATTCTGACCTTGGAGGGCCCGGTAATTCCCTTTCGTGGGACCTGGACCCGGAACGTTCCCATTCCCTTTGAGCCCCCATAGGACTCAATGGGAATGGGGAGGATGCCAACAACGGGCCCGTTAATGACGGGCCCGTTGTTAGCATCCTGTACTGCTAGCGGGCCACGCTCTGCACGGTTGGTCTGGCTAGGCGTACAGAGCGGGACACGCTGCAGAACTCGTAATATGGCGGCCCGGAATGAACAGTGCCGGTTCCTTATCAGCACCGTTCATTCCGCGGCTGCCAGCCTCGTAATGAGGCCCAATGTCCAACTTGAAAAAAGGGGTTAAAACACAGCTAAAATTAGTGCACACTAAACCTCAGCGAAACAAAATGAAATACACAATAAATCTCTCTAAACAGAGGCCATGACTTCCTAAAACACAAGCACACCAACAGATTTAGAATATTCAACAGGCCTCACATCACACTATTCCAAAACTCTAATGTGAATGACACTCTTAAACCTCTCTCTGTTCAACTGAGATCTCCCTGAAGAAATTCAAGAAATCAGGATTTAATTCCTGGAGTACCAACAAATTGCTTTTTTCCAAACCTTTCAGTACCAAACCACGCATAGCACAAAAACTTGAAGCAAGAGCCCCTTTCTTCTTCATCGGTTTATCCTAGTGCTGTATAGAAAAGTGCACACAAGTTGCTCAACGGTACCTTAGGGAATCAGGTCTGCCTCCGTCTCCAGCTCCTTTGCTCATAAAGGGACCAACTTCCTTCTTCTTTCTAGCATTCTTGGCCCATTTTTCTGGAATCCCACTAGAGTTATTGGAATCACATGTGTGCCTCACTTATGCAAGTAGGTCTGCCCCTCACAGCAATATGTTGATCAGTTTCCCGCAGCAAAGTCCCTGTTAGCTCTTCTCTGGCCCGCACTGCTATAATTCTTCAGCTGCTACCTGGAAACTGGATCCTTTACTTCCCCTCGCGGACACAACTGGTTCCTGCAGTCACTACTGACCTTCCTTGGCCTAGGTTGGCTGCCCCTTGCAGACTCCAAACTTTAGCCTGAATGCCTAGCGCAGCAAAGTTAATGTCTGCCCCTTGCAGACTCAGTGGGCCTTCGCCCTTCAAAGTCTCTGTCTGTCCGCTGCAGACACAATGGGCCCTTAGCCCAACCCAGTCTCTGTCTGCCCCTTGCATACCTGATAGGCCTTCAGCGCCTAGCGCTGCGGCCTCAATCAAAGGCTGTCCCTCTATGACCCCTCTGCAACCTGCAGTGCCCCAACCTTGAGAGAGGATATTCTCATTGTTTTGGGGGCGGTAGATGTCCATCTCCTGTCCAGGGGATGTCCCTTTAGCAGAGCTAGCATCCTCATTGTTATTGATAAGTTGGGTTCCTGGCCAAGCATGACACTGACACAGTGTAGGAACAGGAAACATCTTTACTAGGTTTCAGCTCCGCGTACAGGGCACAGGAATACATTTAGCCCACATCAGGTGAGTTACTAGGACAGACATCCACCACCATCCTCTCTCAATCAACCCATCTTCTCAAGTTACATTCACAGAACCATTCAAAACATACCATTGTCACACCCAGTATTCCCTGTCAGTTCATTTACAGCATTCTATGCATTCATGGCAAGGTGCAGGGAGAGAGAAGACATAACAGTGTAATGTATAAAGAAGCATCTGGGAACTAGAAATGATGGTTTGGATTAACAAAGTGCTGCTCTGTCTCTCTCAGAGTCATTTGCAATGGAAGAAAAGATAAAACAATGTTTTTTAACAGTAAAGCAATGTTACAAATTAAAATTGTTACATGTGTCTTCCCAGCATCCAGCTTTTAAAACCAATGAGTGGACTTGAATCTTGCCACTTGTAAACCCATGCTCTAACTGTTTCCCTGCTATTTCTCTTGAAGAGCACATAGCGTTTAGCATTATGACATAGCTGTCAAAGGTGTAATGTATGAAGATGCATATGGGAACTAGCAATGGTGGTTCGAATTCAGAAAGGCACTGCTCTTTTTCTGAGATACATCTATGATAGAAACAAAGAATACAAAATACCTTTATAGTAGTACACAATCATTAAAACTCAAAATGTTGCCTATTTTGCCCCAATGTGCCGTCACGCTACCAGTTTGCGCTTTTTCGAGCAAATGATCACACTTGATATTGCAACCTTGCCCTCGTGGCAAACTCATGCTCATGCTCTAACCATTCAGCTACTGCTTCTGTCTTCAAAAAGCACAACCTTTTGCATTATTACATCATTGTCAAAGGTGTAATGGATAAAGATGTGTCTGGGAAATAGCGATGGTGGTTTGGTTTAGCATAGGTGCTGCTTACTATCTCTTAGAGTTATGTGTGATGGAAATAAAGATAAACAATACTTCCATAACAGTTAAAAAAAACATGACCCATGTCCTCCCAACACTCAGCTCACCACAGCAGTTCATGTGTTTTTAAGCCAATAGGTGCACTTGAACTTGCAACTTTGCCATTAGTAAACCCATGCTCTAACCACTCAGCAACTTGTTCCTCACTCACAACGCATAGCTTTTTTGCTTGATGACATCATGGTGTAATGGATAAAGATGCATCTTGGAGCTAGCAGTGGAAGGGCAGCTTAAAATTTGAGGTGCACAGTCAACCATTTCACCTTCCTTAGCAGGTTGGAAATGCCCCAACCAATTACACAGAGACTCTAAGATTAACAATGGATTGGCTATCACTAAACACGTCTTTATACATATATGGAGCCCATACATGAATGCTCAATACAGGTAGGCCTATAGCATCAGTGTAATTGTATTTCATGTCATTAATTTAAACATATTTTATCAAAAATACAACCTCAATATAGACATCTCAAAAATACAAATATACAAAACTACCTACACAGTGGCAAACATGTAAATTATTGCACATAAACACTTCACGCCATATTTACAATAACTCATTCTCATCTTGGCCCATTTAGTAATCTTATAGTTAATCACACAAGTCATTAATTGATCTTGACCTGCATGTCAAAGTGTTGTATCATAATTGTCATTAGTTGACCTCTGTCATATGTTTTTTAAAGCACTGATCATATATGGAGAAACATAACCCATCATGTTTCATTCCTTCGGACATATTTACTTAACAGAACTTCATCAGGGGACAACTAAAGGGATTCTTAATGATAAACACAACCATAACGTTGGTAGTTCTGCTGACTTTCAAGTAAGTGTTTGAAGACATTAGTTAACCAAGTTACACATAATATCTTTATATCCTCACAATTTTACTTCAATTGTCTACAATCAGCCATTTCCATTGTTAAATCCTTATTTACTAAGCTTAATTCTCATCTTGCACCAGCCAGCCACATGTAGAGCATAAAATACCTCATATTACAACTTCTACATTATGCAAATCATGGGCAAGCTTTGAATGCTATTATCCCTATAGCTTTACTCACATGAGGTTCCCTACCAAATTACTTTATTGGTCTCAATTCCATTAATTGGATACAGATGTTCTGTTTACCAGGAACGACATAAAGAATTGTCATACAGCCAGTTAGACATACAAATCCCTTCATACTAACCAACACACGTCACAACTCACTCACGTATCTCCCTTCATGATGTCCCTGGTAATTTCTAGCCACTTATTTCTTGGATGACACTTCCCTTAACCAGACCTCTCATGTCTAATGTTCTTCAGTGACAAAAAATTGTCATCCTGTTTTATCATGTGGGAAACCCTTATGTAAGAGTTTGACAGGTGGCAGACAACCACTTCACTTACTTATATTAAGAATACTGTCATTGTGGTACACCGGCTCAACATTGCATCTCACACTGCTGTCGGTCGAAAGGAGTCTGTTCATGCCCGTTCTGTGCACGGCACTAATCGTGCTGAACTTTTCTCGCATATGCCAGACTAGTGCTGTCTCTGCCCATGTATGTCATTGCTTTTAATCACGTCTACAGGTATCTTCCTCTAGGGAATATATGTTTGCTAGATGCCTCCTTAGCGTTACTATGTATCACACAGACCCAAAGACAATTGGCTAGTTTGTCATCACCGTTGCAACATTTGGTGCTGTAATGTGTGCCTCCTGATACACTCATTCAAACCTATTTCCTCACTCTTTGTCATGAAAATAAGTTCCAGTTCTTTTTTGAAAAAAGGTGATCTTTATTACATGTGTTGTCTTTTTTTTCTTTTTTTATCTGCTAGAGTACAGTCCATTTTATGTAATCTGATGAGTATTGTTTTAATACATAGTGTTCCACCAATGCTGCTGTAAGTATTTTGTTTCTAACACAGCCTTTATGTCTTATTCCAACTTTTCTTTCTATGTTTCCAATTGAAATCAGATCACATGGGCACCAAATAGCATATACTGCCATGGTTGAATTACAATTGATAAACGCTATCTGATGCCAAGCTCTAGGCAATCCTAAATCCACCTCTGTACTTCTCTGTGTTTGGTTACAACATTTACATTGACCACAAGGGACGTGACCAGCCATCTTCACTAGGCCCATAGTTCATTTATATTAAGTTGTCTGTCTTTCTTATTCCTAATGTCATTCCTCATGAGCTTTTAAATCCTTACTCCTTTTATAGCCAAAAAGAGGCACCTTAAGAGGGAATTTACCCCATTTCAGTATTTTCAGGTTCATCTTTATGATTTTCCTAATTTTGTTTGACAAGTTTGAGAAGGTGCTCACAAAAACCACATTTTCAGAATTTTCTTTTTTATTACTACTTTCATATCGAATAAAGCAGCTCTGTCATTTTGTGTGGCTCTCTTGAGAGATCTCTTAACTAGTTGTGCCCAGTACCCATGTTTCATACGTTTACAACCCAATTGTTTTGCTTCATCAACAAAAGACTGTTTATCCAAGCTATTCCTCTTCAGCCTCAAAAACGGACCAAACAGGAGGTTGTCTCGTATGTGTTTGGAATGGAAACTGGTCTATCCGTAGGTTTATGAAATTAGTTTACTGCTTATGTATTCTTCAACTGGTCGACCCGTTTAATGATGTCCAGACAATTAATTTCCACATTGCTGTAGTGCACTGTAAACTGTAAATGTTGATCTTGATTACTCATCCAATGTATGAATTCAAATGCTTCATTACTATCAACACTCCAGATAACAAACACGCAATCAATATAACGATTCCATGTCTTGATATGATTTAAGTCAGAATAGATCTTCATTTCATCTAACCTTTCAACGAAATGATTTGCCCCACTTTGTTCCTCAAACCTTACTCTAACATATGCAAGTGCTATGCTGAGTTGCCTGCTGGGTCTTTTGCCCATCGAGGAAAGGGCTCATTGACACAAGTAAAGGTGTTTGTCAGGCATTCTTCAGGGCAGCTGCCAGAATACATGCTAATTTCACCAAGAAGTCAACCATACTGTCTCCCACAAGCCCCAAACCTTTCTCACACAGTCCAGAATCAAACCCTCTCCCCTGCTACTAATAGCCACAACTCACCAGTAACGACACGGCACCATTAACATAGGCACTTCTCTCTCGCAGAGTGTTTTTTAATTCAAATAAAGATAAAACAATATTTATATAACAGTAAAAAAAAATAAGAACAAATTAATGTTACCATATCTTCCCAACGCACAGCTCGCGATACCAGTTTCAGTATTTTCAAGCAACGTACTGAAGCCTCATCCCTTGCCACTAGTAGAGCCATGCTCTAACCACGCAACTACGTGGCCCCCTTTCAGAAAGGCTAGCTTTTTGCATTATGACGTCAGTGTGAAAGTTATAATGGATAAGGATGCATCTGGAATCTAACAGTGGAGGTTCGTGTATGTTTCAGGGGCATCTGTAATGGAAATACAGATAATACAATATTTTTATAACAGTAAAAATTATTCATCTGAAAATGCTACCTATGTTTTCCCAAACGCACAACACACTGTACTAGTTTGAATACTTGCAAGCCAATGATTGGTCTTGATATTGAACACTTGACTTGAAAACCATGCTGTAATCATTCAGGATGTACAGTATTTTGCATTATAACATAGCTGGGAAGGGTACCATGGATGAATACACATCTGGGCATTTCAAGAGCTATTGGCAGGAGGATAGGTGCTGCTATCTCTCATGGTAATGTGTAATGGAAATAAAGATAAAACAATATTTGTATAAGAGTAAGTACTTCCAAGCCAATGAGTGGACTTGCACCTGCATACTTGCCACTGGTAAACACATGCTTGGACATTCAGCTACTGGATCTACTGTATTCTTAGCTGTTTTGCATTAAAACATGCCTGGCAAAGGTGTATTCATTAATATTTTATAATGTGCTATATGAGCTAGCAATTGTGGTGGGTATGACAATATGTGCTTTTCTCTCCCTCAGATTAATTTGTAATGGAAATAAAGATAAACCGTCATTTTGAAACCTGGAAAACGCACCATTTTGCCTATTTCTCCCCATGTACAGCGCAGTATACCAGTTGTATTACTTTCAAACCAATGAGATAACTTAAGCCTGCAATCCTGTTATTGGTAAACATTTGCTCTAACCGTTAGGCTACTAGGTCTCACAGTCTTTTGCATTGTGACATAGCTGTCAATTGTGTAATGGACAAAGATGCATCTAAGAACTAGCAGTGGCAGTGCAGATTGATACACGCTTCTGTCACAGTCATCTGTAATAGAAATAAAGGTAAAACAATAGTTTTATAACTGTTAAAAAGCATTAAGCACTAAAAGTGTCACATATTGCTCCCCAATGTACAGCTCACCACAACAGTTGGTGAATTTCCAAGGCAACGAGTGGACTTGATCATGCAACTTTGCTGTTGTAAGACTCATGTTCCAAGCCATGCAGCTACAGGCTCTCATGGCTGAAAGCATAGCTTTAAACATTTGTTTTAATATGTTTGTATTAATGTGTTCTTGGTTTGAAACCAAACCTTACACAAAGAAGAACATGGATCATAATAGAAACATACATCACAATAGAGCATATACAGACAACTTAAAACTATAAAATTCCATTCTTCTCGCCTCATTTATCTGTATGAAGGAACCTTACATGTATAAACAGCTAGAGTTAATTGTGTATACACATTTCAATAGGGAATTTAAAAGTGCAATGGAATGAGCACTGTTGATCCTTTCCCACGGTGCAGCATGTCTTAATACAGGAGCACAGAAATGTGTCTGAATTACCCCCACTCCAAGCAAGGATACTGTACGAAACTGCATGTATCAACTGCAAGCTAGCCACGAGCAGCACACCAGTGTACTTGGCGGCTATGCTCCACATATTTGGTGGCACACGCTCCTCACACAGCAAACCAACCAACCTGCTTCAATCACAACTCATCCGCAAAGACTCGACCTGAGAACAATCGTTCTCTAGTAATGCACCCACCCTCGGGAAATCGAGCCTGGTGTCTGCTCGGATTACCCCCACAATTATCAAATTTCCCAAATCTCTCAAAATATGGCTCTTTCAACAACACCTGACCAAGAGCTAATTCCAAAGGATGTACATACCGACTCACAGACCTGACAGTACTGCGCTACAATTAAAAGATGGCAGCCCAAATGCTGGCTACCCACACTCTGTACAGCGATCAGCTGCACCCGAGCTAGGTCCACATAATCAAAGAGGTAATTCCTATTCCATAATGAATCACAGACATAGGAGTGCACTTGGGTAACAATAGCACATTTTTCCAAAATAAACCTTCCAATGCTGTTAGATTGAGTATGAACAATACATGATAGATTTCAAGGACATAGATTAAGGATGACACCATTTTCCTCTTCATAGAATTATATCACCGGCGAGATAGAAAATGTGCCAAGTTTATTATGAAAATGTTTTGTTTGAGATAGCAAATTGTATGCTTTATTTTTTAGATTGTTCATAGGGGACTTTCTATTGTGCTGTGCAGAGATCTTAAATCCCAGATATTTTAGGTTGGTCACCATCTCCAATTTATGGCCTGACAACCACCAATTGTGCCTGCTCACTGTCCTCCATGAGATAAAATGTAAGACCTTTGTTTTCTTGGCATTTATGACAAGGTCATTTTCCACAGTATCTTTTTCAAACATAGTAAGTAGTTGCTGCAAACCTATTTGACCCCAGTTTAGAAGGATAATGTCATCAGCCTGCAATATCCACCCAAATTTAGTGCCATAGATTTTAGGGGAAATAAAGGTGACCTTAGACTGTAGAGTTCCCAAGTCAGATAGATTTTGATTAAAAAGGGATGGGGGTCAGGATGCGCCCATGAAGCAATCCTCTATGTGTGGCTATTTAATTTGTAACATGTTGCAAAAGATTTTATCAGATTTGTACATTTGTGTCCATGTTCAAGTGAATTAATAAGCTTAAACAGCGACTAAGAATACCCTACTAATTCAATTTAGCCTGTAGATTAACTTTGTTGAAAGCTAGAAATTTGATACTCGCCACATAGACACTCAACATCTCTTTTTGCCATTTCATTCATTGTATATTATTGAGAATAGGTCCAGAGAGGTTTGTGCCTATCTCAGCACAACATCCGGTTTGTTCCTCTTTGAGGACACCTCTAGAGATCACCCATTGATTTAATTATTTTAACAGATGGAAGAAGATGCATCTCTGAACTAGCAATGTCGGTTAAGATGAACATAGGTTTTGCTATCTGTCCATAGACATTTGCAATGGAAATACATATGAAACAATATTTCTATAAGAGCAGTAAACATTACAACTAATCATTTGACCTATTTCTTCCCATTGCAAAGCTTACTGTACCACTTTGAGCATTCTCAAGCCAATGATTGAACTTGAAACTGTAATCTTGGCATCTGTAGCCACTGAGCTACTGGTCTCTCTCTTTCTCTGAAAAGCCATGTTGCATGCATGCATTATGACAAAGCTGTTAATAGTTAAATGGAAAAAGATGCACCTGAGAACTAGCAATGGCGGTTTAGATTGACATAGGGACAAAACTCTCTCAAAGTCACTTGTAATGGAAATAAAGATAAAACAATAATTTATAACAGTAAAAACAAATGACAAACTAAAAACATCCCCTATACTTCCCCAATGTACAGCTCACCACAACATGTTGAGCATTTACAAGTCAATGAGCAGTCTTAAACCTGCAACCTTGCCACTAATTCACCCATTCTCTGATTATTCAGCGGTATCAGGCAATATTATCCCCACCAATAATATAGCCATGTATATGGCCGTGGGGTAAGGCCATAGGTGATATTATTAGTGGGGATAAATTATGGGGTTATTGGGACCAGTGGTTTTCGGGGGTGTCCCCTGCTCCATTAAAAAATTATGGGGGTTGAGGGGGTGTCCCCAGCAGGTTCCATGGCTTAATATCGCCGCAAAAATATGCTGATATTTTTGTATGGCGATATTTTTGCCGGGATATTAACACATGGAACCTATTCAGCTACAGGGTCTCCAATCAGTGCATAAAGATTTTTAAATGATGTCATAGCTGTTAAATGTGTAATGCATGAAGAGGTATCCGGGAACTAGCAATTGCAGTTCAGATCAACATAGGTGTTGTTGGCTCTCAGAATCAAAATATACCTACTTGTTCACAGTGTACACCTCAACCTACCCGTCTATGTAATTTCAAGCTAATGAGGAGAAATGAACCTGCAACACTGCTATTAAGAAACCCCTGTTCTGACCACAGAAGTTCTGGGTCTGCAGCTGCATTAATAGCTTGTTGCATTGCTATGGCATGGGCTTCAATGGCATAATGGATGAAGGTGCGTCTCAGAACTAGCAAATTGGGTTGTTATAAACATATCCGTTGCTATATCTCGGCGTCATCTGTAATAAAAAAGAACCCCTAAGCATTGTTTTATAACAGAAAAAAGTAGTACAAACTAAACAGTTAAACTATTTCTTCCAACTGGCCACTGCAGTCTCCCAGTTTACATTTTTTCAAGCAAATAAAAAGCCATGTATTTGTTTTAATGTTTGTAATGCGCCACATGTGAGTAAACTCAGGGCCTGACCACTGAACTACTATGTCAAGCTTGAATAGGTTTGGCTTTCTGGCATGGCCTTCGACGTTATAATGGATATAGATTTATCTGGGAACTTCTGATGCAGGTTGGAATAAACATATCTGTTTCTAAGTCATTTCTATTGAAAATAAAACATAAACAATGTTTCTGTAACAGGAAAAAGCACTACAAAGTACAAAGGAACATTTCATGTCTTCCAAAAGACACCGACTATTTTGCGTGTTTCCAAACCAATGATTTGAACATGCAGTCTTGAAATTGCTAAACCCTTGCTCTTGCTCTGATCACTGAGCTACAGGGACTATGTTTATATAACGTGGTTTTTGGATTATGACATGACTGTCCAAGGTGTGTTGGATGAACATGCATATGTGAAATATCAATACCAGTTGGGATAAACATATCTACTGCTCTCTATCTTGGGAATGTGATATGCAAATAAACATAAAACAATGTTTTTACAACAGAATCACCTACAAAATTACTATTAGCTCCAAACAGACACATCTACCTGTTGGAGACTTTACAAGCCAACCAGGGTACTGGCTGCAACCTTTTAATTGTTGAACTGATGCTCTTTTCTTTAAGGTACTGGGTCACTCTTTAGCAGATGTAGCTTTTGTGGTATGACATGGCTGTCAAAGGTGTATGGGAGTAGATGCACCTCAGAACCTACAAAACACTGTTACAGATAAACATATCTGTTATAACAGAAAACAGCATTCAAAACTAAAATGACTACCTATTTGCTCTCACTGAACTTCTCAGCCTATCATTGTGAGCATGTTCACCCTGAAAAGGAGGCTGGAACCAGCAGTTATGCAATTGGTAAACCCATGATCTTACCACCGAGCTATTGGCTCTTGCTTTTAAAGGCATAGCTTTTTGCATTCTCGCATGGCCTTCAAAGGTGTAATGGATGAGGATGCATCTCAGCACTACTGATAGCAGTTTGGAGAAAAAAACATATCTAATGCTCTATCGCTGATTTATTTAGCATGAGAATAAACACACACAAACAAAATGATGTTTCATTAACAGCAAAAAGGCTAACAAACTAAAATATGTACATATTTGGTCCCTACCCCCACGCAACCTCTACCCACCAGCTTGAGTACTTTCAAACCAACAAGTGTGCATAAACTTCCAATCGGTAAACCCATGCTATGACAACTGAGCTGCTCAGTCTCTCTTACAAATGGACATATTTTTGATTATGACATGGCTTCAAAGCAGTAATGGATGAAGTTGCATTTGGAAATGTGTAATGCTGCTTGTGATGAACATATCCGTTGCTTCTCCCTGAGTCATCTGTAATGGAAATATACATAAACAATGGTTTTCTAACTGAAGAAACATTAAAAACTAAAACCAAATTAGCTATTTGCTCTCACTGCAAATTAATTAACCCGAAGCCATATCTGGGTATATTGAATACATCCCAAATCCTCTGGTGATGGACGCAGAGAGCTTTGTACCAGACAATACACAATTATTTAGAACGATTCAGGACTTGGACCATGCACCACAGGATGAATTCTGGGCCAAATGTGATGTCACTACACTTTATTCCAATATTCAACATGAAGATGAAATTGTGGCATGCCAAACATGTCTGCAAAAAGTGAACACTAAGATAGACACCCCAACCACTGTTATCATGGATATCATTAGATTCATAACCAAACGCAACAATTTCTGCTTCAATGGAAGACATGTCCTACAGAAGACTGCAATCTCCCCATGAAAATTAGTCCACCAGTTGTCCAAAAATGTGCATTATCTGTGCCCCCTTGAGGAGAAGGAGGGAAGATATTATGCCCCGGTACAAGTACAGGGGCAGGGTACAATTTCAGCGCTGGTGGACACTGGATCTCAAGCTACCCTTCTGTCCAGAAGGGCCTTTGATGAACTGAATTTAGGAAGGGGAGAGAATTATCATATTCCTCTCACCTCTCTTCCAGGACAACTCCAGAACTTTGACGGGAAGGAAATTCCCGTCGAGGCGACGGCAGATTTGGACATTAAAATTGGGCGACACAAGGTGAAACACCCGGTCATAGTAGTGACTCCAGAGGGCACCCCTTGTTTACTAGGGAATGACCTCCTGAGAAGGTTGTCACCACTAATAGATTGTGTAAACAAGGTCCTCTGGACCCAGACTAGCCGACCAATAAAATTAAAACAGAGTGTCAACCATGTTAGTTTAAACGGCACCTGCCATGTTTGAACAAAAATCTGACCAAGTAGAATTTCACTTCCAGAACAACCAAATTCCAGACGTGACAGTAATAGCAGTAGGGCAACAGACTGGTGATGGGGGGTCCTCTCTATTTCTGAAAATCAACCTTCCTTCCAGTTTAAGGTGGTATTCCATACTGGAAGGAAACACTCTGAAATTCTTTACCAATCCACAATCAGAAACTCCCACTCCTATAGTCCAGAAAGATGTGAAATCAGCTCAGAGCCTGGCTGATATTCAGCAAATTGGAGATCAGTTGTTCATCCCTGTTCAGTTAAATGATGGGAAGGTCTCTGTTCTCGCTCGAGTGTGTGTGAACAACAGTAAGAGCTTCATCAGCGAAGCCATGTTCCGCCAACTCCCAAAAGATCCAGCCATTCCCACATTCAAACTGATAGACAACTGGGAAATGGACCTGGAAGCACCCAATTCCAAACATCTCCTGCCAAGCAGGTGTATGCTCAAAATCTTCATCGGCAACAAGAGCATAGTCCATAATTGTTGGGTCGTGCGAGATATCACTGCCGCCTTTTACTTAGGCAGTGACATTCTCAATCGCTTTGCCATTAGTTTGGACCTAATAAACTTCAAAGCTTGGTCCCGATTAGTGGATAATCCCATGGGCTTTGATGATCCAGAAAAAGCATTTAGGTCAGCTCAATTGCTACCTTATGCAGTTGAAATTCAGATTAAAGAGGAGGTCACCATCCCAGAAAGGATCCGACAATTCTCCCTGGAAGTGAAAGTTAAAAGAGGACAAAAATTGAAAAACCCTGAGGCTTATATTCATCTAAATGCTTCTCTCCAACAGCAAGGGTTAGGGGTAAACCCAACACCATTAGTCAACATAGAACATGACACCATTCCAATAGAGGTGGATAACAGCGACTTACGGAGTATTACTCTAGCCGCAGGCACCATTATTGGAATGGCGGTTGATGACCGACATTTCTCCATTGATTTAGGAAATGAACTGTTAGGACCAATCCCCAAGGACTGTTTTGACAGTGACAGTGAGGACAATACAACACCAGACAGGATTTTCACCCGGCATGGGGGGAACTTCCTGGTGTACACTTCTTGCCCTTATGGTAAGGAAGATGTGACTTGTGACTTCAGGAGGGATAAGGTGATTTTCCAGGTCCATGAGGGCTGCCTTTCCCACCTGAAGCCTCCAGTCCAAATCAGCACTCTGACCAGGGACTTCTCCACCCAGCTGGAGGAGGCCGCTGAGATACCAAAACCAGAAGTCTTTCCAGGCTTCAGGCAGATGGTGGAAGAGAGAGTCAACCTAGCTGATGCCTGCGTGACTCTGGAACAGAAGCAAAAGTTGAAACAAGTTTTCTTGGATTTCCAAGATCTCTTTGCGGTAGACTCATATGACTGTGGTCGCACCGACATCCACACCACAACAATTCCCACGGACCCTGGAATGACTCCAGTGTTTGTGAAGCAATATCGTTTGCCTCTCGCATCCATGGAGTCCCTTACTGAAATAGTTAAGAACCTTGAGTCCCGGGGAATAATCCGTCCAGTACACAGCACCTTCAATAATCCGGTGCTGGGAATATTGAAGCCAAACGGCCAGTGGAGACTCTGCGCCGACCTTAGGGAGCTCAACAAACGGGCCCAAACTTCCCGATGGCCTCTGCCCTACATTGACCAAGGGCTGGCCCAGATTCAGGGGTCACAAGTATTCACTGCAATAGACCTGACCAATGGATACTGGACCGTGCCTGTCAGTAGGGAGGACCAATACAAACTGGCTTTTACCTTTGGGGGCCAGCAGTACACCTGGACTCGTACTCCCTTCGGATACCTCAACTCCGGCAATGAATTCAACATTTTCTTACATAAGGCCATACCCGACCTGGGTGCGAGGGGTAACCTGGCTTATGTAGATGATGTCCTCATCAAAAGTTCATCTGTGGAGGAACACATAGCAGAGATCCGTTATGTTCTGACGCAGTTGAGGGCCGCCGGAGCAAAACTTTCCTTTCAGAAAGCACAGTGGTGTAGAACCTGTGTTAATTTCTTGGGGCATGAGATTACTCCTCAGGGTCTCTGTTCCCAGGAAAAGAAAGTGGAAGCACTTCAGAAACTGAAAGACCCCACGACTCTGCGGGAACTAAGGAGCCTCCTTCGACTGACTAATTACAGCAGAAAGTTCATTAAAGGCTACGCAGAGATCACTAGACCCCTGATTCATCTCTTGAAGGGGGGGTCAAGTGGGAATGGGGTCCAGAACAATCCGAGGCAGTAAGACAACTCAAAAGAAGCCTCTCACAAGCGCCTTGCCTAGCTTACCCTCTCAGAAACAAGGAGTTCTTCCTGGAGACAGGGTTCTCTAACACGTGCTTGATGGCAGTATTGTACCAAAAGCATGACAAGGTCAATAAAGTAATCTCCTATGCGAGCAAAACTTTATCTTCTGTGGAGGAAAAATTCAACAATTGTGAAAAGGCACTCCTGGCAATGGTGTGGGCATTGAAGAATTACTGCCCGTTCATCCAGGGGGAACACATCATAGTGGAGACTCCACACCAGCCTATGCAATACCTCCAAAGTGACAGAACCCGGGCCGGAAATGTGAGTAATTCCCGAATTACTTCCTGGATTCTCTCAATGCAAGGCTTTCCTGTGGAGGTCAGATATGGCCAAAACAAGAAGAGTCCCCTCCCGCAAGGTCTGGCTGACTTGCATGATTGTGCCAGAGAAAACTGTCTTGAGGACGAAAGTCTAAAAATCAAGGACAACATGGAGGCATACCTTAATTCCCCACACAAAGTCTTTGAAGAAGACAAGTGTGAGGGAACGCCCACTGTCTATGTGGATGGATGCTCTTACCATGTTGACAACAACGGGGAGAAGGAACTAGTGGCCGGCGTAGGGAATGCATGGGTGAATGAGTCCCCAGAACCCTCTGCTGGATACAAAATTGGTCCCAAAGTAGTCAGGTGGCAGAGTTGATGGCTGTGCATCAGGCCATCCTCACTGCCGTCCAACATCAACTCCACGAACTAGTCATAATCACAGATTCGGATTATGTACGGAACGGGTTCGTGGAGCACCTGGTAAATTGGAAAACCAGAGGCATGTTATGTGCTAATAACAAACCCCTGAAACATGGGAAGCTAATCCAAAATATTGATGATCTGGTCACATTGAATGGGATGACCATCTACTGGAAAAAGATCAAGGGTCATTCCAAAGTAGAGGGACCAGACAAAACTGGAAATTACTTAGCTGATCAGCTGGCCAAAACCGGGGCCATCCCAGGGGAGCTAATAGAAATAGAGTCCCTATTGGGAGAAATCCAGGTCACTGCTATCACTAGGTCCCAGACAAATGCTCACAATGATCTTTCAACTGCACAATGGAGTAAGGAGAACCCTGATGCTGATTTAATTACAGCTCAGAAGGGGGATCCAATTATTGGTAGGTTTTACCAACACCTTGAGGACCCTGAGAACTTTCCCCTGACGGATACCGATTACATTGGGAAAGAGGACCTAAGAGTGTTGATGAAATGTCCAAAAATGTTCCGAATCCAAGACGGTTAGCTGGTAAGGAAATCCAAAGCTGGCCACGATCAGTGGGTGGTTCCTACCTCATTCTGAAGCCTGATGTTAAGTCACGCCCATGATGCGGCCACCGCCGGTCATAGGGGGTTTCACACAACACTGGAAATCTTAAGAGAGGTTGCATACTGGCCACACATGGGGCAGGACCTCGACCAATGCTTGAAGGGGTGTCTTGTGTGTGCACAATTTCGGCCATCATCCCTCACACACCGTGCGCCTCTCCAAAAGAGGGGGATGACACTGCCATTGGTCAGATTTGCAAATAAACTTTGTAGGCCCTGTAATTCTCTCCTCTAGAGGAAACAAGTACATGTTGACCGTTACATGCTTGTTTACCAAGTGGGTGGAATGTCTCCCAGCCCCAAACCGCAAGGCAGAAACAGCAGCTGCCCTGATGATTAACCACATCTTTTCCCGTTTTGGTCTACCTCAAAGGATTGAGTCAGACAGAGGTAGCCACTTCACCAGTGAAGTAATGACAAAGATGTGGGAGATACTGGGGGTTAAAAGGAAGCTACACATTACTTACAGGCCAGCTTCTTCTGGAGCAGTGGAGAGATACAACGAACCATTGTGAGCATATTAAAAAAGTTTGTGGCAGATTCTGGGCCAAGTTGGGATATCCGATTACCTCTGGTCCTAATGGCCATCAGATCTACCCCTTCATCTGCAACTAAAATGTCACCATTTGAGCTGATGACTGGACACAAGATGGTGCTTCCCCAGCATTTGCTCTACAGGACCCAAGAGCAGACGTTGATAAATGCCTCCACAACTCATGAGTAGGTGGAGAATTTAAGGAAACACCTCCAACATGCTTTTGCCTATGCTCAGCGGAATCTAGAACGATCAGCTGATAGCATGAAGACCCATTATGACCTGAAGACCACCAGGAAGGAATATAATGTGGGAGACTGGGTCTATCTATACAATTTCCAAAGAAACCAGGCCAAACAGCGAAAATGTTTGCCTACATGGAAGGGACCGTTTGAAATTATAGACAAGATCTCCCCTGTAGCGTACAATATCCGCATCCCCAAAGGTAGTCTGGCGGAAGGGGAAGACAAGTGGGTACATATAAATCAGCTAAAGTGTTGCCATCCCAGGCACACACTGCAGCAACTGGAGGAGTCCTCTGCAATACCAGAGAGGACCACTCCAGATTAATTCAGTTCCAACCCTAAAATATCCCACATATAGTCTCTAAAATATTGTGACGCTTGTAAGCCACTGTCTCTGAATTATATCTTGTTTTTAAAAATTGGAATGCTATGTCTATTAAAGTATAAAATGTATATGTCGCCCCACTATATCAATAGTGGGGGAGAAATGTCTATGAATAGGTATTGCCGCTTTCCTTTGACGTCCTAGGAGAAAGAAAACCTGGATACTGGCCATGGAGGACGCCCAGGGACCGAGAGCAATGATCTGAGTGGCCCAGGGTACCGGCCAATATTCCCATCAGGACCGGCGAGGAGGACCGATCGATCCAACTGCGTGGAGGAAAAGATGCTGAACTGTGCCATCTACATGATTGGAAGACGATAATGCGGACATACCAGCACAGGGCTCAAAACCTCCTTTGCACCCAACTTCCCCTCGACTTGAATCAAAGCGCAGTCGGGCGGGGGGGTTTGTCAAGGGTTTTGACCCATGTTGAATCAATAGACTGGGTAGATGTGGGGATGAGCTATCGCCGCCCATTATTCTATACCAGAACAAACTAAATTAATAGACTGGGTGGATGTGGGGATGAGCTATCGCCGCCCACATTCACGCCAGAATCCAGGAGAACTGCGCAGTTGGCACAAGACCACTCCAAAGATACAACCTTCTTGTGGGGGGTTCCACATCACCACTCTACTGTAAGGATGCCATCAAAACAATGTTAAGCAAGGGTCCTATACTATCAAGCAAAAGACCACTCTATTGAAATGCAGTAATTCAAGACAGATCCCAAAAATGCATGCAATACCAGTACTCACCACTATCAGAAAGCCGGCGTTTTAAAACCACCAGACTTTTGTGTAAAACTGAACAGAGGAACCCAAACCAGGCCAAGGAAAGACTTGCTAAGAGGTGGACACAATGTAAAACTATATTCTGAAATGACTTGAAGGAAGTAATTATTTAATGTATATGTAAAAATTGTAAGTTTGATTTAAACTGGGAACTAAAGTGACATTTAGCTGAATTCTGCCTGACAACTACCCCCGACAGGAGAAACCTGCTCAGCCACTCTTCCCAGGCCTAGCTGCATCCCGCTTCCCCACCAAAAGGAGTTGACACCTCTCTGATTAGATTAGGGGAGGGGCACCTGCAGGAGGTTCAACAAAGCCTTGTCCTGGACTCAGGCAAATGTTATATTGGGGGGGGCCGTAAAGTGGCTTCCTCTTGGGAGAAGTGGGAGGAGAAGTGCCTCTGGGAGCCACCCGAGCTGGAGGCGGGGGCAGACAGAAGCTTCCCCCATGTGCTTTGGAACCTAAATAACACCCATCTGGGCCAGAGCATAATTTTAAAAAAGATGGATAATTCATAGTACGGACTTGTCAGAATTATATAAGTAATATCATTATTCTTGTGATTTGTCTGTGCACGTTTTAAGAGTGTTAGGACCCTGTGGTGTATGCTGGGGGGTTGCTAGTGGAAAATAGGGTCTTACTCCAAATGTCTGCATGTTAAAAATCGGACACTTCATCAATTAATATCCATACTCCTTGCGCACATGTGTGTAATTTTTGGTAAATGTCCGATATTGGTAAACCAGTCAAAAAGCGCAAAATGTTGTCATTTTTGAATGCAAGCCCCCAGGAAGATCAGAGGCGGACAAGCATGGACCATAAGGAATATATAATGTGTACATGTAATTTCAACAAATTGTGTATCTGGGAAATATGTATTTGAATCAAATATAGATTTGTGGGCAAATTGACCAGGGGAGGATCCTCTGACCCATAAACAGACCTCATCATGATGACAATCCATTTCCTTCCCCCAATCATGGGAGAGGGGAGAATTGGGCCAATGACAAGTAGAGAGGGGCAGGCTCAGTTATGCCACGCACCCACCCACTTCCAAAACACATAAAAAGAGACTGCTGGGACAGGTAGAGACATTCAATTCCATTTGCTGCGGAGCATGCTGACCGACGACTTCACATCCAGAGATCCAACACTTAGACTTCCAAGCTAAACAGAGACTACAGAACTTTGAACCAAGAAGGCCCACTGCAAGCAAAAGTATTTGTCAGAAGGCCTCAAAATCTTTTGCAAACTATTCAACAGCCGGGCGAGCTGTTTGAATTCTTTGCCAAGAACTTTTGCCGGAACCGCAGACCAGACCCAGACCGCTGTGAGCAGAACAGGAGATCCGGATCGCTGTGAGCAGAACCGGTGCCTGATTGACCCGCCGAGCAGATAGAACCGACGCTGGACGTGTTGACCAGATCCGTGACGAGGCCCATTCATTTCAAAATTAGGAGTGAGTATCCGCCAGAACTGTGCAGAACCCAATCTCTTAGTTAAAATAATCTAATCCAAACTATTTTAACCTAATTAGAACAGCCTCCTAGAAATTGTGTCATCTGTCATTTTTAAAGCTGCCCAACTGTCACCTGTCGATTCTGCAGCTGCAAGCTGTCACCTGTCATTTTGAGTTTTACTTTAAATCCGAAAATCTACCTTTATTAAATCGTCCGTATCTCTGGAACCGTTTGTCCTAGGAACGAGATTTAACTTTCCTCTGAAAGCTTAGAATCTAAGCTTTCCAACAAGACTTCCTACTTATACTTTTACCGCAATCACGATTTACGCACTCGCGAAATTTACCGCAATTTGCGATTTTGGCTCAATTTCTCCACTTGTCAAAATAGCAGCTCCATTCTTTCCTTTGTTAAAATCCGTTTGCAACCTGGTAATAACTCATAGAGCATTGTTAAAGTGAGCCTGAACTAATATAAAGTAGCCATCACCTACCCTGAACCTCTAGAGGGAATTAAAAGCAATTTTAGCACCTTTTCACTTCCTTGCAAACCACATTAATGTAATTCGCCTGTGTTTAAAACTCATACCTGTTTTCTCTAAGCTTGCTGGGGGAACTGGAACTGTGTATTGCATTATAAAGTGTGATTTGTTGGGATTCTTGAAGACTGTGTGCTCTCCTTCCATTTCTTGTATTGCATAGGGAGGGAGTAAATTGTCAAAAGAAAAAGTGATCATATTACCTTTTGCTAAAATCATAACAAGTTATTTCTGTACTGCATTTTATTCCACCTTGCATTTCCTTGAAACCATCAAGCATTTTCAGCTACCTCATCCTCTATACTACTCCTAAGTAACCAAATCAGTGTACCCCTGTAACATTATCCATTGTTGATCACGGTCATATTCTGAAGTGTGATATCAGTTATCAATTTATTTATAAAGTGTGATAGATATATATTGTTGAATTGTCCAATAAACCTTTTAAATTTGCAAAACAAACCTACTTCTTGGCTCAATGGGGTCTGGGGTATTCTAAGAGGGGGGTGTTATACAAGGGTTGCCATCCAGAGTACTGAACTGGACATAAATAATAATAAGGGTTTTCCTCAGCATCCCAGACTAGGCATTGACTTAGCTGTAGTGTTGATTGAATATCGCTTACAACATCACGTAACTACCAATACTGGTTTGGATAAACCTATCTGATGCTCTATCTCCGCATCATTTATAATCAAAATAAACAATAAACAATGTTTTCATAACTGAAAAAAGCATAAAAAAACTAAAAATGTTAATGCTCTGATCACTGACCTATGGGATCTTTCTGCGTTATTTGTAATCAAAAAACATAAAACAATGTTTTCATAACTGAAAAAAGCATAAACACCTAAAAATGTTAAATGCTCTGATCAGTGACCTATGGGATCTTTCTTCAAAATGCATAACTTTGTACATTGTGACATGGCTTTCAAAGGTGCATAGGACATATTGGATGAAGCTGCATCTTGGAACTACAAACACTGCTATGAACAAAAAGGTTTGCTGGTCTATCGCTGAGTCACTTGCACTGCAAATAAACATACACATTTTTATAACTGAAAATGGCATTAACAACCAGAATAAAAATATCTATTTGCTCCCATCGGACTTGTCGAACTATCAGCATCCTTGCTATTAGTAAGTCTCTGCTCTCACCACTGATCTAATTGGTCCACGTGTGTATAAAAAATAGTTTTTTGCACATGGCTGTCAAAGGTGTATTGGATGAAGCTGCATCTCAGAAAAAAACAATGCTGGTTGGGATGCACATCCCTTGTCCCCCCATCAATCAATATTTTCATAATAGAAAAAAACTTAAATCTAAACATTCTACCGCTTTGCTATCACTGTGACATCAACCTACCAGCTTGGGCATTTTCAAGAAAGGGAAGGAACTTGAACCTGTAACCTTACTATTGATAAACCATCCTCTTCCCACTAAGCTACACGCTCTCTCTTAAGAAAGAGAAGCTTTTTCCGTTATGACATGGCTGTCAAAGGTGTAATGGAGGAAGGAGCATCTGGGAACTAGTAATGCTTTTTGGGATAAAGGTATTTGTTTCACTCTCTCTGAGTCATTTGTAATGGAAATAACCATAACAAAATGTTTACATACCCAAAACATTAGCCTTTCCTCTCACTGGACACCTCAGCCTACCAGTTTGAGCACTTTTAAGCCAGTGAGGGGACTTGAACCTGCACCCTGTAAGCCCACAATCTGACCACTGCATCTCCCATTGCAATGAATGGATGTTTGCATCATGACAGGTCTGTCAAGGGTGTGATGGATGAAGATGAATGTGAGAACCAGCAATGCTGGTCAGGATAAACATACATGTTTCTCTCTGAGTCATTTGTAATGTAAATGCACATAAAACAATATGTTTACAATTAGACATGCATTAAAAACAAACAATTGTACCTGTCTTCTAACACTGAACACCTCACCCTAGCAGTGTAAGTATTTCTAAGCCAACGAGGGGGCTCTTGAACCTCCAAACCTACAATGGGTAACCTCATACTCTGACCACTGAGCTCATAGGTCTCTCGTTAGACTGGACCGCTGTTTGCATTATGACACAGCCTTCACATGTGCAATGAACGAAGATGAATCTAGGAAATGGCAACGCTGCTTTGGATTAACATATCTGTTGCTCTCTTAGTCATTTGTAATCAAAATAAGCACAAAAAAAGATGTTACATCTGAAAAAAGCAATAAAACCTAAACAATTTACGGATTCACACCCACTGGACATCAGCACCTAACCGTGTGGGCATTTGCAAGCTAATAAGGAATCTTCAACCTGTAACCTTTGTTTTTAAACCCATGCACTGACAACTGCCCTACTGGGTATCTTTTAAAAAAAAAATAGCATTTTACATTGTGACATGACCATCAAAGGTGGCATGGATGAAGATGCATCTTTCTTTTTATTTTTATTTTTTATATTCAGGTGCATTTAGTTAACGACAACTTTTACACTATTTGTCTAAAAAGAAAAATCATTTACAAGTCAGTTTACACTTCATACATTTCAAATTGTATCATCACCTATAAAACAATTTAGAGTGCCATTTCTCAGTGCAAAACAACCCATTCAACAAACTCCTGAGCAGATAAAATAACCTTTGTCATTAGTTCAGTTAAAGTTTAGTACAGTCCAAAACACACAATAAAAAGGATCCTTTATCATTAGTTCTGTTAAACAGTAGTACTGTCCATGACACACAATCTCTTTACACCATCAATTGACACCAGTAAGAGAGCTATATGAACTCAGGGCCAGGGCGATTCAGCCCTTTGCTTCCAACATAATCTCTGCCTTAAGCCAAACATGATGTACAGCAGAAACCACTGCATATGACTCAGCGGCAAAGAGCATGCTCAGAATTGGTCGCTCTCACACAACCTAAACTTATAATATGCCTTATCGTAATTGCCACTCAAGTTTGGGCAAGACGTCAAGATATGTCTTATAGTTTCAGTTTGCCACTCACCAAGCCGACCGAGGCGCTGCTCAATCGGGATACACTGCCAAGCTCCCCTAATGCCAAAAACTGGCAAGATGTCTAGGCGCAGCAGTAGGACAAAATAAATCAAGACAGGAAAGCATTGCTGTGGGCCCTGAGAGCACCCCCCTGTTTGACTAATTATGCATATTCGCGTCTTCCCTCTAAAGACACGAGGGTCAGGATCCTGTCCTGGTTCCTACTCACTACGTCAAGTTTTCCCAAGAAAACAGGGAGCTCATACTCAGAGGAACATGTCAGAGATATCTCAGAGTTACGAGCTTGTACCATGCTCTCCAATTCCGTAACGTATATGCTGCGAGAATATCAATTTGCATGGGCCATGCTAGAGTGCAGTAGCAATAGGTACCTGTCTGCGCCAAATCTAATGCTGACCCATAACCTATAAACTGCCACCATCCAGGTTGACATGAGCCATTTGAGACCAAGTTCCAGTCTTATCACCTCCACTGGTATGGTGCCCGTAAACCCAACAAGGCCCTCAATATTTGTCTCCTAGGAAAGGTCTCCAGGGCATATAGGATCCCAGGCACAATTGCTGTTTTATAGGCAATGAATTTAGCCACCAGTGATCATCCTCCTCACATGTCAATTCACCTTCTTAATAGCCAGCCACTTAGCCCCCACCTTCGGTTTTATGGTATTGTATAGATATGTGTGAGCTGGGGACCTTTACCTGTATCCCCATGTACCTATATTTATCTGTTGTTTCCAGTTTGTTTGGGTCCAGATGTCAGTTGAACTTGGCTCTTACCTGTATTTTCCTGCCAATTATCATTATCTTAGTTTTGATCAGGTTTATCCTAAGCCCATTGTCCTCTGCATATGTCTCTAAAGCATTCAGAGAATCTTGTAAGCTAATAGGTGTTCTATAGAGGATATCGATGGCATCAGCATATGTAAGTGTGTTTACATGTTCTTGCCCATATCGCAGGGGATGGTTGTGGGCTGTCTTCACGGCCTTAATCAGATCAGGCATATAAAGGTTATATAATAATGGGGCCATAATACATCCTTGCTTCAGGCCCACATTAGTCTCAATAAACTGTGATAAGCTACCATCCTGCGATAATTGTGGTGCAGTCGTTTGAAGTAATATAGGAGGCAAGGGTCTATCCCTAGCTTCTCCAGTTTCTCCCACAATTTACTACAGTTGACCGTATCAAAAGCTGAGCTAAAGTCAATGAAGCAGACATATAGTCGAGCATCAGCGTACATATATGCATCAGAAATAAGGTTGTTGAGTACCCATAGGGCATGCTTCATGCCAAAACCCTTTCCGAAGCAAAAATTGGGCTTACTTAGTAGTTGGTTTGCTTCTAACCAACGTGTAAGCAAAATACCGGCAAAGATTTAAGAACTGAAATCCATCATTGCAACAGGTCTATTGCAGCCTCAGTGTGAGGGCCCTTTTTGTGCACAGGGATCAAGATTGATTCATGCCATGAGCTTGGGAGAACACTGGTTTTGCATATGTGGAGAAACAGAGGTTTCAGTAACTTTGCCCACATGGCAGGATCCTTCTTCAATACAATGTTTAAAAGCCCATCCGGCCCCATTGCCCCTGAGGGCTTTGCTTTCTTAATGAAGGCCACCATATCCACTGCATCTACCTGAGACCGTACACTTGAGGTTTCCAGTGGGCAGTCCTTATCATTAAACTCACAAGCTCCCTGGGCCCAGAAGCACTTACCTATACAGAAGACCCATTCCTCATCAGTAATGGGGCTGACCTCTAAGGCCAATTGTCCACCTCAGATGGAACAAATCATAAACCAAAACTTCTTTGAGTCATGGGTGTGAATGATCCTTTTTATGTGCTGCCATTTAACTGTAGTATCTCTGTATTGGTGATCACTGAGCCACCGTTGATATGTTTTTCTTAAGACAGACAACTTATTTTTAATGTCTACCACAGACATAGTTCAACTCCTTTTTACTTTACGGAACTCAGTGTTCATTACACGTTTTTTATTTGCAATGGCAGCATCGAATGGTACCCAGGGTTTGTTTCCCTTTAGTTTGACTGTCCATTTCCTCTTTTCATGATTCCTTATTGAAATGACCATGGTTTTAAGGTCACAAGTGTACTTTGTGAGAAACTCCTGATGATGGTGGTCATCATTTTTAATTTCTGAGATTAGATCATCTATGTTTCTATGGGACCAGCAAAGGTGATTTCCTTGCAGGTTTACAGAGGGGTTTGCTTCAATTCTTCTCTGGAGTGAGGTTTTCGATGTTTTACAAGTCATTCTCAATGTGACATGGTCACTCATGGTCATCGCTTTAGTCTGTAAAAGGGGATTCAGATCAGGTATTGCCTGATTGGCGAATATAAAATCAATGAGAGAGGATGAGATACCATTGGACCAAGTATAGGTTGGCCCTATCTTGTTCATGGGAAGTGGTACAAGATCTAACTCCACCAAAACAGCCATCCAATCTGGGCCAATCCCTATGCCAGGGGAATTCTCCTCGTCCTTTCCCCCACTTAGCAGACAGTTCATATTAAAATCCCCTGCCAACACAATACCGCCCTTCTTGTGATAAGGAACCCATGAACACAAGGTAGCGCGAACAGCGTCCATCAGTTTGCCTGGGTTTTTGTGGCGATGAGGATCATAGATAACCAGAACCAGAGTGTCACCAGAAATGTGTGCAAAGCCCCTCAATACCACTACCAATTCATTAATAGGTTCTTTGGTACCCTTGTATGGTCTAGGCGTATGTTCAGCTTTTGAACATATGCATAGCCCACCCTTCAGGCGACCCCTAAGGACAGGAGAAGCAAGACAGAAGATTGAAATGCAGCCATCCATATAAAAATGCGCTGCTAGCCAGGTTTCCTGCAAAATAAAAAGATTAGATATCCTTAGTTTCTGCCCGCCTAGCTGGTTTACCAAAAAAAAAGCTGTGACTGCTGGAGTTCCAAGATAGAACAGAAAAGGAACTCTCCAAAGCAGTTGGCGGTCCTTCTCCAGCATCATAGGCTTTCAGCCTGTTTTCCTGTATTCTAGGAAGGTTGTCGTATTCTTCCACCCCATACATAGGCCTCATGCTGGTAACCCAATTATTGGTTTGAGAAATGATCCCATTGTGCTTATTTTGACTCCTGTGTGACATCCTTTCTTCACACAGTACTTTGTTAGACTCAAACAGGAAGACTTCCAAACCAAGCTTGTGGAAAAGCTTAGCATACAGGCACACTCTTTCGGTTATCAATGGCGCGATAAAAGTAATCAGTCCCCTGTTTGTCTGGCTGAAATATTTTGGAAGTTCTACTCTCTCAATGTCCTTAGAGGATATAATTTCTAGGTCCGGTATTAAATTAAATAGGTCCAACAACCGGGACCTACTGAGGAAGGGGCTAGAGTCTGTTGGCACCCTTTCCACGATTTATAGGTACTTAGTTGGGGGCCCAAAACCTTTCCTGGGCAGTGTGACGGGCTTCACTAATTGGTGCCATGGAATATCACTGGCATCAACCAGCCTTGGCTCTCCTGCTTAAAAATCTTAATTTTGTTGCCCACCTTCAGCTAAGGAGTTTTTTTTACATTTTCCGCCATGTTTAAGGCTGTACAATTCTGGCCAACAGAACAAGTGTCGGCAGGTTTGATCCGCGGGCATGAGGTTTTCTTTTGTTGTCCCTGTTTTATCTGTTTAATTTGCCTTGGGGTGTTGGTTGAGTATTTTCCAGTGGATACAAAGTTATCCTCATTTCTGGGCAGGGACGAGCCCTACCACCAACTCTCGATTGCGTGATATTTGCCTGAATATCCATTGGGCCGCGCAATGTAACTTCCCTTAGTGTTCCATCTGCCAATGTGTTTATGATGGTTTTCTTTGTTTTTTGTCTGCAGGTTTCATTTGGTGCATTGAAAAAAACCTGCTCTATGGCAATAGTTTCCAGGGCTTGTTCCCTGGTTCTAGCTGTAACTGTGACGGTTTCAGCCACAGTATCTTGTGTGACCAGGTTGACCTCCTCACTGGTTTCCGGGAGCACAGGAAGATGTTTATCGCTTTTACTTTTATGAGGAGCATGTTGCCCTTTGGGTTTCTTTCCACAGAACCCCCAAAGTTTATTGTTGTTCATGCACCCCTGTTGGTTATTAATGTTAAGACAATTCCTATTTGATGTCAAGGCTATGTCAGAAACACGACTGATCATGTGATTAGTTTCACACTTAGCGTCTGAAATTTTTGTGCAAAGTAAAAAGAGAGAGTCAAATTTACTTATTAGTGAGTTCCAAGCCAGGAGATCTTGACCAGTACTTTCTTGGCAGGTTTGTTCATGTTCATCATCATACACAGAACAGTTTAAGTCGCTACCTTCTTCTCCCAAAGAACTCTCCAAGGTAGAGGTCAGCATTTCAAGGCCTGGACTAGCGACAGGTACCCGTTGGAGGCCGAGTTCTGGAGATCGCTCCCTGATGGTAGTGAGTTACGTTTGAGGCCCTTACACAGGTTCAAGAGAGAACCATTGTTGTCACTGGAAAAGGAGCTGTCAGATTCATCCGCCATTGCAGCAGAATTTGAGGTAATGTCTCGATTTAAGATTAGCAAAGGAAACCAGACCCCGGTGCCTGTACTCTGCGGGGCTGTATTATTGGCAGCCTCGTATGAGGTTGTAAGCTTTCTCTCTAGCCCCCCACCCCCGGGTAGCTGCCTTACTGTAGAAGAATGCAGAGATAGCTCTGTCAGTCACCACCTTGTTGTGCTTAAAGTATTTTTTTCCCTTTTTTGTGCACGGGGCAGAGACGTGCCGATTTGTTAATTTTCTGGGCTGCGCCCGATTGCCAGCACTGGGCCCGGCGCTGCGTAGCCCTGTCCTACAGGGTTGCTTCCCTTCTTTTTTACTTTTATAGTGCATTTAGATCTTGTATGGAGCACTAGTGACAAACAGATCAATCCCAAGCAAGGAGGCGCCTCGCCTGATCAGATGGATTTAGTATGTGCAACCAGTGATGTGTACTGCACAGTCCAAGATTATTAGCGAGCCTTTGTGGTTGTACAATAAGAGCAGACTAGCGGGCGAGTTGATATTTCAAAAAAGGTAGCAGGCGCTCCTCTCTAGAAAGAACATGGCATGATAACCTGTTCTGAGATGAGAGTTGGCAGCACACGCTTTTTGCTCACTGTACCTTTCACAGATGGGAAATATCCATTTCAATATCAGTCTTTGTCCCGCCCACATGGGCAGTCCAGCACCAAAATGCTATGGCAATTCCTCTCTGGACAAGAGTACCAAAATCAACCCCATACACGTGTTTCAGTCTTGTTGGGCCTCATCAGTGAGGTGAAGCTTTGCCTCTCTGAGCACAGTGAGCAGGGAGTCCACGTCTGGTTGCCCCCAGGTAACTCAGGGTGACCAACCCCAAGTTCCTTGCAAATATTTAAAAAAAGGTAGCAGGCGCTCCTCTTTAGAAAGAACATGGCATGATAACCTGTTCTGAGATGAGAGTTTGCAGCACACACTTTTTGCTCACTGTTCCTTTCACAGATGGGAAATATCCATTTGCATATCAGTGTTTGTCCCGCCCACATGGGCAGTCCAGCACCGAAATGCTATGGTAATTCCTCTCTGAACAAGAGTACCAAAAGCAACCCCGGGCGAGTTGAGTACAGACAAAAGGCTGTGCCGTGCAAAGCCAGGTGTGTCTCCTGATCCAAACAAATGCAGCTTTAGCATTTAAACACAGAGGGCGCGTTGCTCAGTAAGCAAGTCAGTATAACAGTCACTGTATGTAAGAAAAACCCCAAAGGGTTTAGCCTTGCCATCGAAGCTGGCCCACCGCAGACCACTTCCTCTCCAATTACCGCTCTGTGATTCATTGGACTAGAGGATTTTAGGTCCTGCTGGGTCAGCTCTGTCAATAGCCACGCCTTCAAGAACGGCACTGTAGAGAGAGCCCTTATCTATATATATATATATATATGGGTACATGCACTTCACTATAATGTTATATACTAGTATAACTTTGCACTTCCGTTTCAAATAGCTGTGTTACCTCTGCTCACGACTCATTATGGGGGAGGTACCAAGTCACAAAGTGCACGTGCTCAATGAAACCAAACCAAACGGTCAAAAGGCCGTAGAAGGCCGTTGAGAACGTTAAGAAACATTGGGTTCAATTCATTTCACTATGCCTGTAGCCCACAGCTGCTCGTCACCTTTACAGCCCCTTCAAACTTCTCCCCTGCTTCCTCCACTGACACTGTGCCCAATGTGGGGTGCGGACTGCACTCGCCACGTAGGGAACCATATATTACAATGGGGGGGTAAGGGTAATTGTAATGGATATAGGGAGTGGGGTGGTTGACTGGCGGTAGTTCAGTTTCCCCAGCTGGTTAGACTATCCCTCCACTTACTGCCAGCAGGGAGGCTTACTGTGCTCCACTCTACACAGCTCACCACAACTCAGTGAAACAACACAGAAGGTAAAACACAGCCTGTCAGTGACTGGGCAGCAGTGCGCTACTGTGATGAGCCCAAACTAGCCCCCTGCAGGCTTTCACCTGCTACACAAAGTCACAAGCTCCACAGACAGTGCCACTTTGCTTGGAATGATAGCACCCTCTTAGATGACCCAATACCTGGTACTGGGGCTGCGTAGCTGCTGGGCTGCTGCTGGATCTAGCACTGCAGCACCAGTTCTCCCCTTCATATGGGTAGCAAGTTTGCCT
Source organism: Ambystoma mexicanum (assembly GCF_040938575.1). Taxonomy (NCBI): domain Eukaryota; kingdom Metazoa; phylum Chordata; class Amphibia; order Caudata; family Ambystomatidae; genus Ambystoma; species Ambystoma mexicanum. The sequence goes on along the minus strand of NC_090924.1, from coordinate 293,306,272 downwards.
TTGCCTCGCGCGTGCTCACTCTGAAGATTAGAGGAAAGGACCTATGTGTGTCAAGCCGCACCTCCTCTCCTCTGCTCTGCTCGATTACTCGGTAAGGCCACCTCGACACACTTCTGTTAAAACACAGACTGACGATGCATCTGGGAACTTTCATTGCTGATTGGGATAAACATATATGTTTCTATCACTCTGAATCATGCGTGCTGAAAAATAAACATAAAACTATGCTTTATAATAGAAACTTATTTTATTTCTACTGGACACCGGACCATAACAGTATGAGCATTTTCAAGCTGATGAGGTAACTTGAACCTGCAACTTTGTTAATGGTAACCCCATGCTCTGCCCACTGACATACTGACTCTTTCAGAAAACGAATAGCTTTTAGCATTATGACATGGCAGTTAAATGTGTAATGAATGAAGATCCAGCTAGGTACTAGCAATGCTGATTGGGATAAACATATTTGTTTTTCTCAATCTGAGTCATTTGTAAAGAAAATAAACACCAGCAATGCTTGTATAACAATAAAGGGGATTGAAAAATCCCACTGGACCCCTCAGTCAACCAGTTTGACCATTTGCAAGCCAATTAGGGGACTTGAACCTGCAACCATGTGTAATATAATGTAACGTAATGCGATATGGCATTTGGTATAGGGCCTATTCCCATTGGTATGCCCTAAAGCTAAAAGGTGAACACCCTCGGGTGACCAAAGTCCGTGGTATGGGAGATTTGTCAGATGCGTTTACAACACGTGTGTGCATTTTAGCCAATACGAAGGTAGGTAGGGGTGGCCAAGTGCCTGCTAAAAACCCATGTCAAGCTGGTTTGTGGATGGGTTGTGTGAGATTGTCAGGAGCTATTGCAAGTCTAGGAGACTGAGTATGTGTCCAGCTACACTGATTTTTTGCCATGGGACTTAGCTGCATTCTAATGGCAAAGATGTTGTGTGATGTGTCTTCAAGTAATGTATGATTTCAGATGAGTGCGGGTGGGTGGTCGTGCCTGCAGCTATCTTCCATCGAAATAGAGTGTTATATGTACCCTTGAGTTTTGACTGGGTTCATGTTTTGTTGACGTGGCATATATCTTGTCCAGCAGTCTTCTGTAGTCCTTTCTCTACATCTCTCAGTACATTGTTTGAGGGACTCATTGATTCCCCAGCCTATCTGACAGGGGGTTAAATTAACCCGAGGGATGGAATGGGTTCATCAGGATGCATGGGGGAAACGCCATGTCTTGAGAGCCTTCCGGAAGGCAAGGTGACCTTCTAACTGGCTGATGCTAAGGGGAATTGCGTTTAATATTGTGGGTGCCTGGATGGAAAAGGAGGATCCCCCTATTCTGGTCGATTTGATGGAAGGGATAACAAGGATGAGTGCAATGCCTGATCTCAGGTTTCTTGTTGTGCTGTGTTGTAGGTATTCTGGGACTGATTTGTGCAGTGCATGGTGGGTGATGCACAAAGGTTTGAAAGCGGACCGTTGCCCGACATGGAACCAGTGGAGGAAAAGTAGACCGGATGTGATGTGCTTTCTAGGGCCAGGGTCTAGAAGGAGCCTGGCTGTGGTGTTTTGGACCGTTGGAGTTTTCTGAGTTGAGATGCAGGGGTGCCCAGGTATATAAGTCGTAGCGTCGTCTAGGTGAGAGAGGACAATGGTCGTGATTGCTGTGACTCTGAGGGTTGGAGAATGCAAAGGTGTAGATCGCATGCTTTAGACACAGAATGTGGTGTGAAAGTGTCAGTTCTGTGTCCAAGGTACATCCCAGGTTTTTTATAAATATAGTATAAATATCACCTAGCTCAAGACAATAATTCTCTATAAAGCAGGAATTTGGCGAAGCATTTCTTTGGGTATTGATGCAGCGCTGGAACGTAAAATGCATAGCAATAAGAACAAAGAACATTTATATTTGTTTGCGATATCACTTAAGAATATTAATTGATCGTATGATGTCCAACTCATATTACCCTGTAGAGGGATTGAGACTGGAAACTATCAGCCTCATTACAATTCAGGCGGTAAGTGGTAAAATTGGCAGTAACTGATTTACCACCAATTTTACCACTACACCAAATGATGAGTTTGTGTTTTGAGTGGAGGATTTACCTCCAGCAAAGCCCTGGAGGTAAATCTTCACACTCAATGTCGAAGAATTGGTGGAATTACTGCAGCGGTAATTCTGCTGTGGCACTGTCGCAAAAAAAGGTCCCATCGGGTCCTATGGACCCAAAATAAATGGGGAATTAAACTGCCACCACCACTTGTAATCAGGTAGAAATTCCGCCTGACCAAGTGGCAGTGACGGTAATTCCTCAGGGCTATTTTTTGGAGGATTTACCTCTGATTTTCCGCCTAACTCGTAATGAGGCCCATATGTCATTGTTGGTTTTCCTCAGTCCACTTTCACTCCTGTAGTGGGTAATTCTTTCATTTCCATATTTGAACACCTCGCTACTCAGTCAACAGAGTTCTGGTTGTCTGAGAGCTGCAAGGAATCCCAAGAATTTTATTTTGGGGGTCTTTGGGTTTCTTCTAGCATTTCACCCTTAAACATTATTTTTCTGACACTGATGTATGGTGCAGAACCAGATCGTCTGTATGCCTGCAAAAATAAGCTAGTCTACTACCCTTTTGCAAAACCTTTAAGACAATGCTTTGGTGGCAGGCCATCTGACCCGCGGTGTCCTGAGTGGGATTCTTTTCTTGCATTTCTTTCCTTGCTATGATCATACCTTGAATGTTACATTCATTTATGCATGACTTTTCTATGTATACTTTTACATTTTTTCTATGTATACTTTTACATTTTTTCTATGCTTTACTGTTCAGAGATCCAAAACACTTCTGGGTGATGTTGGCACTTGGTGTTCAAGGACAGGTGGCTTTCGGGTACTACTGTACGGCATGTAGTCTTAACAATTGTGGCCAGAAGCTTAAATCAAGGAACCATATATTAGGCTTCCTACTTTCACCATAGTACCATACGTAAGGATGTGGTTCAGAGAACTCAGAAGAAGGAATTTACATTTCCTTTGACAGTGAAGTTTATGGAAGCCACTTCGAATGAGCAACCTCCCAAAGAAACTGGTGTGGTGAGGCTAGTAACAACATTAGTATTTTGGTGTGCGAAATGTAATGTTGTAGGAGGGACACATCCCTTTCTGTGCATTGGTGATCAGCTGAATAGGCGCATTGCTTTGCTCAGTGAGTGAGATTGTGTGGGTATTGCTTCAGCAGCTGAGGCCACAGCGACTTTGTGCCAATGGAATGATGGTCATATCTGTCTGAAATCTTGTTGAACCGGTTGAACAGTGTATTGAACACGAGGGAAATAACAGCAACCAAAGGGATTAAAGACATGTGCTCAGTAAGAGAGTTCATTAGTTATTTGAGGTTATGCGTTGAATGTTGATTGTTTGTGTGCATGGAACACAATGGGATAGCAAGCAGGTGAATACTGGCAGACCTCCTGCAGATGGTGTTGAGGTTAGCAGTGGTTGAGCTAAAGAATGACAGCACCCACTCCTTTCGAATAGGACTGAACTCAGAAGGATCAGAAGTGAGAATGAACAATTAAGAAATGAAAAGGATGGAACAGGGTACACCGATGTTCAACAGGGGGACACTCACCCAAGACTGGATTGCTTACCACATTGTGTGATCAACATTATTAAATTGTTCATACCATATGAGCATTTCAGTGTAGACGAGTTTGGCTAGAAAACGTGCATCGTAATAATCACGTCTTTGAGAAACAGGCAGGGTTCAATGTAAACGAGGTTGAAAAGAGCGGTCGGCTAGATGTGGAATGAAAGGGGGACATTTGCATCCGTTACTTTTGGAGTTAGACAAGGCATAGGATGAGTCAGTGTTACTATTAATTCATCACTGTCAGGCCATTTTCAAACTTATACTTGCACCCAGAGAGTGGTTGCCAGCCAAGAATGGTTCCGAAGAATACAGCCTGAATCTCATGGTAGAAGTTTCATTCTGGCGGCGGCATCTTCTTCTCCAGGACGTTATGTCCTTGAGCCACGAAGCCCAAACACATTTCCCAGCCACCTAACCCCAGCTTCTCCCCAAAGTCCCCACTCCTGCACACTCTAATATATCGGCTCCATAACTTTCTGTCCCCTGTTCTTCCTGCGCATTGAAACCTAAGAGCTGCTTCACCTGGAGCCCATCTTCCATTTCAGTGCCCAGCTCTGCTGTGGCCTGCTTGCACGCTATTTGTCAGTATCTTCTGTTAAAAAAAAAATAATAACAATATTACCACTTCCGAAATCAGGACCCGTGGTGCTAATGGAGATAATGCCTGCAGATGTGGGCTATAACTTGCACACGGCTGTTATTGGCTGATTCAGACCACAAGCAGAGCAGGTGTTATGGTTAAATTCCAATGGTTCCAGCCTTGAGAGCGCAGGCAGCCCTCACCTTTAGATCATATGTAAGACATCCTAGATGACAAAAACGTTTTTGTAAGAATGACCTGGCATAGGAACCTTGTCTTGCACACATTCCGGAAATGAAAAGCAATAGGTGGGGTTCAGAAGACGTTGGTGAGGGACCGATGAGACTTGGACATAGTTGTTGCTGAGAAAGCTGTAGAGTGGGTCTAGGAAAGATATAGCTATAAGCATGGTGTGGGACCATCAGTGATCAGTGAGATAATGAAATTGTCTGTGTAGGTGGAATGAGGTCACATTATGCATGGGGGCAGCCCAGACAGAATTGGGCATATCTAACGGAGATGGGGCTTGCATGTCATTTACGTGGACAGGAAGGTAGCTAGCAAAACTGATAGAACACAGAATAGCCTGCTAGAGAAAAAGTGTAATGCTGAGGGTTAAGTGCGCAGTAAATTGCACTAAGCACCTGTGTATCCCCAGATCAGGATAAAAGCCTATTTTACAATATTAAAATGGTTCTTCAATTAGGCGAAGCGTCTGTCTGCTCTGACGCAGGGCATCCAGGTCAGAATAAACAATGGGCCTCATTACAAGGTTGGAGGTAGCCTTGCTGTTAATACCGGCAAGGCTACCTCCAAACTTGCAAGAAAGTCCGGCACCTGCGAATGGGCAATTACTGGGGTATTCTGGCCCGCTGGACCCGGTAATTGCCCTGTGCCGGAATCGGGTGATCCCCATTGCCATTTGAGCCCACTAGGGCTCAATGGGAATGGGGATGCCTGTAGTACCAGCACTGTTCATAACAGTGCCTTTGCTACAGGCATGCTGTGCTCGAGGGTGCCTTTCATTCCGCCAGGTCAGACCTGGTGGAATGAAAGGCACCCACGAGCACAACTCGGAGTTTGCCAGTCCGGATACAACGGTACGGGCAAGCTTACCGGTATCCTTGTATACGAACCTGCAAACTCGCAATGAGGCCCAATGACCTGTTCGAAAGAAGAGTTTGTTCAGGTGGTTTGACAATGAGGAGTTGTGGGGCTGTGAAATGAGTGAACATTGAGTGTAATTTTGGGCAGGTGAAGGGTAGGATTTATCACATTTTAGTTTACCCCTAAAACACATTTTGTATGTTGATGGTGAAGGTTTTGGCCATGTTATTTTGGACCTGCCTATAGATTGCACCAATAATATACTTTTAATTCCAAGCATAGAGGATTTTTCGTCTGCCCATGATACCAGGATGGCTTTCTTTTTTGTATTTTATTTTATTAAGTGTATTTAGTTTACCACAAACTTTTCACTATTTGAAATTCAATCCAATACAAATAAAACTCACAGTCCCCTCCCTCCTGATTAGTCACTCATTCTTCATTCCAATTCTTGAGTCATTTCAGTTTCCTGGTTCCACTTCCATCTCCGTCCTTCTCCCTGAGTTTTTTAAAGACGGCCTCAAGGAATTTAACCATTGCAAGATTGACTCTGATTTTCAAACCCGTACATGAGATCCCACCATTTCTCTGCATCTAGTCCCACCAAGCCAGAGATTTTTCCATGTAGAGATTAGTCCTTAAGTCTTTCAATTTAGGGCAGAATAGAGTCAAATATTTCAGGGTTTCCCTCTTCAGATCACTTAGGTGACATTTGGTTGAACCCTGATGTCCAGCGTGCCTTTGAAAGGTGGTTTTATTATGTTGGACTTTGAGTCTGAATCTTAAGAACAGGTCCCTTTGTTTATTATATGGAATAGTTTGTAGGTATGCTGGAGTCACATTCATATTTCCATAATTGTTTCTTGAAAGTGTGTGTGTGACTGACATTGATCTTGCTTCTTCTGTTCTCTGCCAATCATCCGCCCAAAGGGTCCTCTTTACAAGCACTGGGTTGCTGTATAAGGTGTTGATGGATATACCCAGATTGGCCAATATTAGTTCACACTCCTCTTCCCATTCATTTAATTCCCAGTCCTTCATATCTGGTTTGCGCATTCCAATCACTTCGAATTGGGGTGGAGGACTACTTAGGTTTGCTTTCCAAATGAGCGTCAACTTGTTGCATGTGACTATGACACTTAATAATGTTAGCACCAATTCTGCCTAATCACTGCAATTGGTGTTGTCATTGGGAGTCGTAGGATGCGTTTCCAAAAGGAACCTTCCAAGAGATCCCAAAGCTCATGTCGGACACCTAAACAGGCTCCTCCCGCAAAGGTGAGCACAGGTGACACTTTTTGTGTATAGAATGTTATTATGGCTGGAGCGAAAATGTGCCATATCTTCTATCCACCACATGTCCTTGTGCAGTCAATCTTTTAACTTTCAACTTCAGATCTTAGCCTGGTCTAAAAGGACCAAGTCGTCTGTGTATAGTAATCTACCCACCTCTATTCCATTCATTTTCGGTGAAATGATGTTTCTTTATTCAAAGCCTTTTTCAGATCTTCTATGAAGGAATTGAACAGCTTTGAAGGCAATGGGCATCCCTGTTTCAGCCCCTTTGCAGTAGCAATTCATTTGAGAAATGACCTTTTTGGTCCAGTTTTATCTGCATATTTGTCTCAGAAGACAGATCTTTAGTGGCAGCCAATAGGTCATTTGGGCAGCCTCTATCTTCCAATTTCTTCCAGAATAGGTCCCTGAAAGCTTATTGTAAATTGCTAATAGCCATATAGATTTTTTATTTCTTGTGGAACGCACTTTTTGTTTAGTAGGCCGAGTATTTTTAGATTGAGGTTGCAACCCACTTCTTCTTCCAGCCTGTCTATAGTCAAAGGACTTGGGTCTTCTCAATCCATTCTTTCAGGTGTTTCAGCAGTAGCATTGCAAAGGTTTTTTCCCATGACATTGAGGAGCGTTATGGGTTTGTAATTCGTTGGCTGGAGGCGCGCACCCTTTTTAAAAATGGGGATAACAATCGCTGCTTTCCAGGATTCTGGTACTTTGCCAATTCTCATTATTCTTTTTAATAGAATTTCACTGTTAAAGACTCCAATCAAGCAGTTCTACTAAGTCATTGGGCCTCATTCCGAGTACGGCGTTAACCAATGGCGCTATTAACGCCTTGGTTGACGCCGTACCCGGACCGGCAGCGCCTTGGTGGATGGCGGAATTACCGCCCCATTCCAAGGTTGGCGGGGCGGTAATTCCCCATTCACCAAGGCTCTTCCCCATTCCCAAATGAGCCCCCATAGGGCTCAATGGGAATGGGGAAGATGCAAATAACGGTGACCGTTCATTACGGTCACCGTTATTGGCTTGGAGGCCCCTTTGCACCCTCCACTTTTACACCTGCTCAAAGCAGGCGTTAAGGGCGAGGGCGCAGAGGGAACTCGAAGTATGGCGGTAAGGGATTACCGCCACCGGTCTCATTACCGGTGGCCGCTATCCCTTAACGCCATACTCGGAATGAGGCCCATTGCCTTGTCTGGGATTGCTCAAGGGAAGCCCTTATTTATATATTTTTATGTCCAGTTTGTGTACTCTGGATGACAACCCTTATATAACACCCCTCTTTTACAATCCCCCTGACCCCACTGAGCCAAGAAGTAAGTTTGTTTTGCAAATTTAAAAGGTTTATTTGAGAATTAAACTATATATATATATATATATATATATATATATATATATATATATATATATATATATATATATATATCGCACTTTTATAATAAATTAATAATTGATATCACGCTTGTGAATATGAGCAGTAATCAGCAATAGGTAATCCTACAATAGCACAGTTCTGGTGACTTATGACTAGGAACAGGGGAATAAGTTATCAGAGAATGCTTTATGGTTTCAAGGAGATGCAAAGATGAATAAAAGGCAGTACAGAAATAAACTTGATATGATTTCAGCAAAAGATAATGTGATCACTTTTTCTTTGACAATTCAGTCCCCCCCTATGCAATGTAAGGAGATGGAAGTAACACACACAATTCTCAGGAATACACACAAATGCAATACAAAGTTCCAGTTCCCCTCAGCGAGCTTAGAGGAAAACAGGTATGATTTTAAACACAGTCAAAATCCTTTTTAAATGTGGTGGCAATGAAGTGAAAAATATACTAAAATTGCTTTTAATTCCCTATAGGAGGTTCAGGGTGGGTGATAGCTACTTTAAATTAGTTCAGGATCACTTTAGCAATGCTCTATGAATGATTGTCAGGTTGCAAGCGAATTTCAGCAAAGGAAAGCAAAAGACAAATGTTTTTACACGTGGCTGGAATGAAGCAAAATGTCAAATCGCGGCAATTTAGTCACGTGCGTCGAGCGCAATTACTAAGGAACTATAAGGAGTAGGCTCGTTGGAAAGCTTAGAATGTTAGCTGCAGAATGAAAGTTAAATTTTGTTCCTAGGACAAACGGTTCCCGAGATACGGCTGATTTTGTGAAGGTAGATTCTCAAAATAAAAGTAAAGCTCAGAATGACAGATGACAATTTTTCAGCTTTGAATCAAAAGGAGGGACACGATTTCTATGATGCAGTTCTCAATAGGTTAAAATAGTTTGAATTAGATTATTTTAAACTAAGAGATTGGTTTTGCACAGTTCTGGCTGAGTACTCACCCTATATTTTGGACAGGAATGCGACTTCGTCACGGATCGGGTCAGGATTGGCTGCGGTTCTCTCGCCACTGGGTACTGCTTCTGCGCACAGCGATTTGGTTGAGCTCTCAGCGATCTGGTCTGGGTCTGGTCTATCTGGATCTCTGGTCTCTCTGGATAATTCTGCCTTCTGGGTTTGCTACTGGTTCTGGCAAAAGTTCTTGGCCAAGAATTCAAACAGCTCTCCCGGCTGTGAATAGTTTGGTTAGGTTTGGAGGCCCGCTGAAGAGAACTCAGCTTGTGGGTTAGGCCTTTGCTTTGAGTTCTGGAGTCAGAGTTCTAAGTTCTGGTCTCTGTCTTGCTGGAGTCAGTCCGGATCTCTGGATGTGAAGTCGTCTGTCAGCGTGCTCCGCAATGAAATGTAAATTGAATGTCTCTACCTGTCCTGCACAGTCTCCTTTTATGTGTTTAGAAAGTGGGTGGCTCCGCTCATTCTGCATGCCCAACCCTCTCAACTTATCATTGGCGAGTTCCTCCTCTCTCCCTTGATTGGGGGAACTGAGTTGTGAGTCAGAGTGATGAGGTAGGTTTATGGTCAGAGGATCCTCCACATGTCAAATTGCACACAAATCTATTTCTGATCAAAATACATATTTCCCAGATACACAAGTCGTTGACATTACATGTACATATTACAGATTACTTATGGTACATTCTATTCCAACTCTGATGTTTCTAAGAGCTTGCATTAAAAAATGACAACTTATTTTCGTTTTTAGCTGGTTTACCAATATCGGACGTTTACCAAAAATGGCACACATGTACACCGCCTTTCTACACATATTCCAGTAAATTTTCATTTTTCTAGCGTGAACCCCGTGTCTGCAATCTCCATAATTCATGGGGTTTTGCCTCAGAACATGGTACAGAGTTCTAACACCTCCTAAAATGTGCACAGAAAAATCACAAGAATGATGTTGTTATTTATATAATTTTTACAAGTCCGCACTATGAATTATCCATCTTTTTAAAATTATGCTCTGGCCCCAAAGGGGTGTGATTTTCCAAAGCACATGGTGGAATTTCTGGTTTATCTACTTCCCCCAAACTCAGCTTGCTCACAGATGCAGTGCCCCTCCCCGTTTCCTTCCAAGAGGAAGCCATTTACGACCCCCCTAATTTAACATTTGCTTGGGCCAAGGACAGTTCTTTGTTTTGTTTCCCTCCAGTCCTAGGTGCTCCTCCCCTGATTCAATCAGGGAGGTGTCATCTTCTTTTGGTGGGGGCAGCAGAATGCAGCCAGGCCTGGGAAGAGTGGCTGAACAAGTTTCAACTCCTGTCAAGGGTAGCTGCCGGGCAGAATTCACTCTCTTCAAGCCAGGCTTCAGCTAAATGTCACTTTGGTTCCCAGTTTTCTACATTCAAACCAAACTTGCAATTTTTACACATGCGGCTAAAACGCTGATTCTAAGTTCAAAGCTATGACATTTATCAGTTGCAAACTATGTGACTCTCAACAGTAGGTCACTCATTTATTTTAAACATTTAGATTTTAGTGGCTTTCAGTCCAATTTAACTTAGGCTGATGACATCCACAGCTCAGCCAGTTTTGTTATAAACATTGTTTTGGGCTCTTTCTCTTTCCAGATTTTGTATGCACACAAGACTACATTCTGCCAAATGTCTGCTGGTGTTCATTGAGATTTTTGAATATCTTGCAATGTTTAAAATAGGCATTTTTAGATTGCATTTCAGAGAAACAAAGGTGATTTCAAAGCACTTTTTGTTTTAGCCACCGGCACTGCTGTTTTTCCTTTGGCACACATTTCACTTATGGCACTCCTGGCCCCTCACGCTCACACTGGTGGGTGGCAGGTCAGGGGAACATTTTGGTGTGTGCCAAAACTGCGCGGTTCTCCAGGATTCTGGCGCAAATGTGGCCTTTTCCACCCTCTTGGATTTCTTAAGCCCACAGCACCAAGTGTTGCAGCATAATAGTCCAAACGTGGGTCATGACACCCAACAACCCCCCCGCCCGACTGCGCTTTGATTTCGAGTCGAGGGGGAGTCGGGTGCAAAGGATGTTTTGATCCACGCGCTCGTATGTCCGCATCCTCTTCTTCCAATTCCACAGATGGCACAGTTCAGCATCTTTTCCTCCATCCAGTTGGATCGATCAGTTCTCCTCGCCTGTCCTGATGGGAATATTGGGTGGTACCCCGGCCCCTCGGACCTTTGCTCCCGGTCTCCAGGTCGTCTTCCGTGGTCAGTCTCCATGGTTTCATCTCTCCTAGGATGACAAAGCAAAGCGGCAATACACATTCCTAGACATTTTTCCACCACTATTAATGCGGTGGCGAGCACATACATTTTATACATCCGGTTACATTTTTCAGTCTTATTTTAAAAAACAAGATATAACAGGAAACATTTTCATACCAGAATCATGATATTTTAGAGACTATATGTGGGATATTTTAGGGTTGGAACTGAATTACTCTGGAGCGGCCCCCTCTGGGATTTCAGAGGATTCCTCCAGTTGCTGCAGAGTGTGCCTGGGATGGCAACACTTTAGCTGATTTATATGTACCCACTTGTCTTCCCCTTCTGCCAGACTACCTTTGGGGATGCAGATCTTATAAGCTACTGGGGAGATCTTGTCTATAATTTCCAACGGTCCCTTCCATGTAGGCAAAAATGTTTGCTGTTTGGCCTGGTTTCTTTGGAAATTCTATAGATAGACCCGGTCTCCCACATTATATTCCTTCCTGGTGGTCTTCAGGTCGTAATGGGTCTTCATGCTATCAGCTGATCTTTCTAGATTCCGCTGAGCATAGGCAAAAACATGTTGGAGGTGTTTCCTTAAATTCTCCACCTACTCATGAGTTGTGGAGGCATTTATCAACGTCTGCTCTTGGGTCCTGTAGAGCAAATGCTGGGGAAGCACCATCTTGTGTCCAGTCATCAGCTCAAATGGTGACATTTTAGTTGCAGATGAAGGGGTAGATCTGATGGCTATTAGGACCAGAGGTAATCGGATATCCCAACTTGGCCCAGAATCTGCCACAAACTTTTTTAACATGCTCACAATGGTTCGGTTGTATCTCTCTACTGCTCCAGAAGAAGCTGGCCGGTAAGCAATATGTAGCTTCCTTTTGACCTGCAGTATCTCCCACATCTTTGTCATCACTTCACTAGTGAAGTGGCTACCTCTGTCTGACTCAATCCTTTGAGGTAGACCAAAACGGGAAAAGATGTGGTTAATCATCAGGGCAGCTGCTGTTTCTGCCTTGCAGTTTGGGGCCGGGAGACATTCCACCCACTTGGTAAACAAGCATGTGACCGTCAACATGTACTTGTTTCCTCTAGACGAGCAAATCACAGGGCCTACGAAGTCGATTTGCAAATCTGACCATGGCAGTGTCATCCCCCTCTTTTGGAGAGGCGCCCGGTGTGTGAGGGATGTTGGCTGAAATTGTTCACACACAAGACACCCCTTCCAGTATTGGTCGAGGTCCTGCCCCATCTGTGGCCAGTATGCAACCTCTCTTAAGATTTCCAGTGTTGTGTGAAACCCCCTATAACCGGCGGTGGACGCATCATGGGCATGACTTAACATCAGGCTTCGGAATGAGGTAGGAACCACCCACTGATCATGGCCAGCTTGGGATTTCCTTACCAACAAACTGTCTTGGATTCGAAACATTTTTGAACATTTCATCAACACTCTTAGGTCCTCTTTCCCAACGTAGCCGGTATCTGTCAGGGGAAAGTTCTCAGGGTCCTCAATGTGTTGGTAAAACTTACCAATTATTGGATCCCCCTTCTGAGCCGTAATTAAATCAGCATCAGGGGTCTCCCTACTCCATTGTGCAGTTGAAATATCGTTGTGAGCATTTGTCTGGGACCTAGTGATAGCAGTGACCTGGATTTCCCCCAACAGGGACTCTATTTCTATTAGATCCCCTTGGATGGCCCCGGTTTTGGCCAGCTGATCGGCTAAGTCATTTCCAGTTTTGTCTGGTCCCTCTACTTTGGAATGACCCTTGATCTTTTTCCAGTAGATGGTCATCCCATTCAAGGTGACCAGATCATCAATGTTTTGGATTAACTTCCCATGTTTCAAGGGTTTGTTATTAGCACATAACATGCCTCTGGTTTTCCAATTAACCGGTGCTCCACGAACCCGTTCCATACATAATATGAATCTGTGATTATGACCAGTTTGTGGAGTTGATGTTGGACAGCAGTGAGGATGGCCTGATGCACAGCCATCAACTCTGCCACCTGACTACTTCGGGGACCAATTTTGTACCCAGCGGAGGGTTCTGGAAACTCCTTCACCCATGCATTCCCTACGCCGGCCACCAGTTCTTTCTTCCCGTTGTTGTCAACATGGTAAGAGCATCCATCCACATAGACAGTGGGCATTCCCTCACACTTGTCTTCTTCAAAGACTTTGTGGGGGGAATTAAGGTATGCCTCCATGTTGTCCTTGAGTTTTAGACTTTCGTCCTCAAGACAGTTTTCTCTGGCACAATCATGCAAGTCAGCCAGACCTTGCGCAAGGGGACTCTTCTTGTTTTGGCCATATCTGACCTCCACAGGATAGCCTTGCATTGACAGAATCCAGGAAGTAATTCAGGAATTACTCACATTTCCGGCCTGGATTCTCTCACTTTGGAGATATTGCAGAGGCTGGTGTGGAGTCACCACTATGATGTGTTCCCCCTGGATGAACGCGCAGTAATTGTTCAATACCCACACAATTGCCAGGTTTGCCTTCTCACAATCGTTGAATTTTTCCTCCACAGAGGATAAAGTTTTGCTCGCATAGGAGATTACTTTATTGACCTTGTCATGCTTTTGGTATAATACTGCTGTCAAGCACGTATTAGAGAACCCTGTCTCCAGGAAGAACTCCTTGTTTCTGACAGGGTAAGCTAGGCAAGGCACTTGTGAGAGGCTTCTTTTGAGTTGTCTTACTGCCTCGGATTGTTCTGGACCCCATTCCCACTTGACCCCCGACTTCAAGAGATGAATCAGGGGTCTGGTGATCTCTGCGTAGCCCTCAATGAACTTTCTGCGGTAATTAGTCAGTCCAAGGAGGCTCCTTAGTTCCCGCAGAGTTGTGGGGTCTTTTAGTTTCTGAAGTGCTTCCACTTTCTTTTCCTGGGGACAGAGACCCTGAGGAGTAATCTCATGCCCCAAGAAATTAACACGGGTTCTACACCACTGTGCTTTCTGAAAGGAAAGTTTTGCTCCGGTGGCCCTCAACTGTGTCAGAACATAACTGATCTCCGCTATATGTTCCTCCACAGATGAACTTTTGATGAGGACATCATCTACATAAGCCAGGTTACCCCTCGCACCCAGGTCGGGCATGGTCTTATGTAGGAAAATGTTGAATTCATTGCCGGAGTTGAGGTATCCGAAAGGAGTTCGGGTCCATGTGTACTGGTGGCCCCCAAAGGTAAAAGCCAGTTTGTATTGGTCCTCCCTACTGACAGGCACGGTCCAGTATCTATTGGTTAGGTCTATTGCTGTGAATACCTGTGATCCCTGAATCTGGGCCAGCCCTTGGTCAATGTAGGGCAGAGGCCATTGGGAATTATGGACCCGTTTGTTGAGCTCCCTAAGGTCAGCGCAGAGTCTCCACTGGCCGTTTGGCTTCAATATTCCCAGCACCGGATTATTGAAGGTGCTGTGTACTGGACGGTTTATTCCCCAGGACTCAAGGTTCTTAATTATTTCAGTAAGGGACTCCATGGATGCGAGAGGCAAACGATATTGCTTCACAAACACTGGAGTCATTCAAGGGTCCGTGGGAATTGTTGTTGTGTGGATGTCGGTGCGACCACAGTCATATGAGTCTACCGCAAAGAGATCTTGGAAATCCAAGAAAACTTGTTTCAACTTTTGCTTCTGTTCCAGAGTCACGCAGGCATCAGCAAGGTTGACTCTCTCTTCCACCATCTGCCTGAAGCCTGGAAAGACTTCTGGTTTTGCTATCTCAGCGGCCTCCTCCAGCTGGGTGGAGAAGTCCCTGGGCAGAGTGCTGATTTGGACTGGAGTCTTCAGGTGGGAAAGGCAGCCCTAATGGACCTGGAAAATCACCTCATCCCCTCTGAAGTCACAAGTCACATCTTCCTTACAATAAGGGCAAGAAGTGTACACCAGGAAGTTCCCCCCATGCCGGGTAAAGATCCTGTCTGGTGTTGTATTGTCATCACTGTCACTGTCAAAACAGTACTTGGGGATTGGTCCTAAAAGTTCATTTCCTAAATCAATGGAGAAATGTCGGTCATCAACCGCCATTCCAATAATGGTGCCTGCGGCTAGAGTAATACTCTTTAAGTCGCTGTTATCCACCTCTATTGGAATGGTGTCATGTTCTATGTTGACTAATGGTGTTGGGTTTACCCCTAACCCTTGCTGTTGGAGGAAAGCATTTAGATGAATATAAGCATTAGGGTTTTTCAATTTTTGTCCTCTTTTAACTTTCACTTCCAGGGAGAATTGTCGGGTCCTTTCTGGGATGGTGACTTCCTCTTTAACCTGAATTTCAACTGCATAAGGTAGCAATTGAGCTAACCTAAATGCTTTTTCTGGATCATCAAAGCCCATGGGAATATCCACTAATCTAGACCAAGCTTTGAAGTTTATTATGTCCAAACTAATGGCAAAGCGATTGAGAATGTCACTGCCTAAGTAAAAGGCGGCAGTGACATCTCGCACGACCCAACAATTATGGACTATGTTCTTGTTGCCAATGGAGATTTTGAGCATACACCTGCTTGGCAGGAGATGTTTGGAATTGGGTGCTTCCAGGTCCATTTCCCATTTGTCTATCAGTTTGAATGTGGGAATGGCTGGATCTTTTGGGAGTTGGCGGAACATGGCTTCGCTGATGAAGCTCTTACCGTTGTTCACAAACACTCGGGCGAGAACAGAGTCCTTCCCATCATTTAACTGAACAGGGATGAACAACTGCTCTCCAATTTGCTGAATATCAGCCAGGCTCTGAGCTGATTTCACATCTTTCTGGACTATCGGAGTGGGAATGTCTGATTGTGGATTGGTAAAGAATTTCAGAGTATTTCCTTCCAGTGTGGAATACCACCTTAAACTGGAAGGAAGGTTGATTTTCAGAAATAGAGAGGACCCCCATCACCAGTCTGTTGTCCTACTACTATTACTGTCACGTCTGGAATTTGGTTGTTCTGGAAGTGAAATTCTACTTGGTCAGATTGTTGTTCAACCATGTGGCACGTGGCGTTTAAACTAACATAGTTGACACTCTGTTTTAGTTTTATTGGTCGGTGTTAGGAAAGATTTCGTAATTATAGGTAATTTTCCTTCCATGTGGCAACCCCTAAACTTTTTGCTGTTGTTTTTCACCTTGTTCTTGACTTTGCCAGAGAAGTGCAGCCTTCTGCCGCACTCCTCTGGGCTTTCGCTCCTTTTCTTACGGGGAAACTGACATGCCCTTAAGACAGTCAGTACCGGGGAACGCTGTTTCCCGTAGTTTCTTTTATCATGTTGCGGCTTTAGTGCAACATGACACAAGAGGGCACTGTAAGCTAAGTTACAGCTCTCTTGGGTCTCTAGCCTTCTACAGGCCCTAGATACTCTTTTAGGATGGTATTTTGATCGGTGCAAGTCATTCAGGGACTGGAATGGTGGCAGCGATCGTTTTGTTTATTTTGAGCTCCTTTTGGCGTTCTGAGCACGTTTTTCGCACTGAACCCAAAATGGTGGCCTGGCTCCCAAAATGGCCAGACCACGAGGCTCCTTTGTCCTGTCCACTGACCGTCTTGCTCCCTTCACCTTCCCCAGGTCGGGCGACCCGGGGCCTTCCTTATTTGGGCATGTACTTTCCCGCGAAACGTGGTTGCTTTCGCGGGCTTCTACATGTCGTTTGTGTGCCTCCAGGATGTGGGCTGGGATGTCTGGTCCCAATACACATCCTGGGTGCCAGAGAGTCTAGGGTGGTGTGAATGCCTGGGACCACCGTGGTCCGTGATTGGTCCACGTATGGTATGTGTGTTGATGAGCGGATCTCCCTCTGGCTCCCCTCCGTTTTGGCGCGAAGGGAACCGTGGATAAGAGGGAGCTGGAAACAGCACTACCATGTCGATCTCCTGAGTTCTCACGAACGAAGGAATACAGGAGCCAAGTATCCTGCAACCAAGATGCTGGACCGAGGAATCGCTGGTGACCCGCTGAAGGAATCCTCCTTTGCACTGCTGTCGTCCTGTGAAGCCCTTTCCTCCTTGGATCGAACCAGAAGGCCTGTACTGGTGCTTCGACCTTTGGAATAGCAGGAACAGCTATTCCCGGCGACTTCATCATCTCCTGCCAAGTAAGCCTTCGGAAGTGTCTCTGGGCCATCCAGTTGACTGACCAGCTTACAAGGGAGTCCTGCTCTGTAACCGCCGCCAGGTTGTGTTGTATTTCGAGTCCTTGTCACTCTCCCACGCTTCGTACACTTGGCGTTCCCAAGTCTGAAGGGAGGAGTGTACATTTGGCTTGAATACACACGGCCGCTCCGTTGTCCTGCTGCGGCAACAAACTGTGCTGGTTTCGTCGATTGGGACGTCTTTTTGCTCTACATGACTACGAGGCGTTCCCTGCTCTTCTGAACCTGCCAGCTGCTGAAACTAACGTGGAGAAGCCTGGGTCTGCTTGCTTCGGGGACCGGTGAGTAGTTTAGCTAGGATCTGGTCGCCCTCCTGCAGTATCCCATTGCTTTTCCCTGCTGTGTAAAAACAGCACCCTTTTGCCGTACTCGCGCTCTGCTTCTGCTCGCTGTGGAGGCTGCGCTTGAGTTGCGGAACCTGTTCTCCTTCTGTTGTGCACTAACCCGAACTGCCTGACTTCCTCCGAAGAGCTTCCCCTTTTGCCCGTTGGCACCGGCGTGGCAGGTACTTTGAGCACAAGGCTCCACTCTTCGCAGGGCTCGGACTTCCATCTAGTTAGGTGCCTCTGAAGGCGAACTGAGTCTAAAGCGTTATCGCACTGCCTGTTTTCCTTTCCTTTCAGGTGGACTACATATTTCGTGCTTTAAACGCTTGCGACTGTGTATTTGTATATATATTGTGTTGATATGGTATGTGTTGGTTTAATATTGTGATATTGTGATTTTCTCGCTACGGTCATTGTTTTAAAGGCCTTAAAATAAATGTGTATCTATTTTTGATATAACAACTGTTTGGAGTAGTTTGTAAGCGCTCTTGCTTTGTGTGCTCATTGCGGGCTTTCAGTCACCCTCACCCCTCTTGAGACCTAGTCTTGACCGCCGCGATCGCTACCTTGATTCGTCTGGCTTGTCCAGAGGTTACCCTGTTCCAAGTAATTAGGTTGGCCTTCTGAACTTCTGCGCCACCAGGACAGAGTTCAGAAATCCGTCTTAACAAATTGGTGTACAGCGGTGGGATACGACTGAAGGTATCCAGTGTTGCGCTCGAACTAAGGCATTTCAGGTTATTCCAAACAGTACACGTAGTGAATTGTTGTAGTATAACTTTAAAAAGGCCATAGTCCTATCAAACAGTATGGAAACAAATACCTTGTTAACTTTGAATGCTTCCAAATCAGAAACGCTGAAAAAGATGTGTGCGGAGAGAGGTGTTTCCTCTCAAGGCTCTAAATTGGAAATGATCCAAAGAATCGTGGCGTGGCAAGAAGCGCAGCTTGACGCTATAACTTCCGAGGACAGTGCAGAAGGTGGTGGGGCTGCTCTCACTGGTAGAACCGACGGTTCTGCCGCTGCACTGATCCATCGCGACCACGAGGACAGGGAGGATGTGATGTCTAATGTTTCCTCTGCCAGTGTTGATGGGGATGCTATGCTTGAATTCAAGAAGCAAGAGCTGCGGTTTAGGCAGCAGGAGCTTGAATTCAGCATAGCAAAACTAAAAATCGAACAGGCAGAAAAACAGAAAGACAGGGATCACCAGTTGGAACTGGCCAAGCTTCAGGTTGCAAATGGATCCAACGGTCCTAGACATGGGTCTGGGGCTTCCTCTCATCCACGGTTTCCGAAAGATCTGCTCAGTGTGTATGAAGAAAGGAATGACATTATGGACTGGCTGAATGCGTTTGAGTATGCATGCGAGGTTCAAGAAGTTGACAATGCTGATAAGATTGCGTGGTTGCTCAGTAGACTGCCCCATTCTGGCTGCAGTGCCATTATGGAAATGTCGAAGGCTGAGCGGGCTGATTTCGCAATGTTAAAGCAAACTCTCATTTTAAAGTTTGGGAAGACTCCGGCCCAATATTTAAAGCGTTTTCGAGAGTATAAGAAAAAGGAAGGTGGTACTTGGGTATCTTATGTCGCTGAATCTTTGAAAAACTTAACTGGCTGGGTCGAAGGTTATAAGGTTTCTACCTTCGAAGGCATGATCAATCTGGTCATGCTGGAACACATTTTTGCTTCTTCTTCCCCGGAGCTTAAGCAGCATTTGGCCGATTCGAAGGAGATAGATCCTAAGAAGCTTGCCATTGCAGCAGACTTATGGGTGTCACATCGAGTGTCCCATAAGGACAAAACTCATCCTGGTAAGCAGGAGGAAGGGAAAAAGTCCAAAGATATGGAGGGTGGGGAATCTGCTAAATCTTCTTCCCATAAGGGCCACAAAAAGAAAAACAAGGGTAAGACACAAGAGAACTCACAGGGTAGTGGAGGTCAGCCTCCGAAACAGAACTCTGGTTACAATAAGCCTCCCTACGTAAACAGACCCACTGGGGCTTGTTTTTCTTGTGGAGCAACTGACCATGTGAAGGGGGATCCCCGGTGTAAGGTTAGACCTTTGGGGGTCCACTCCGCTAATCTGGCCTTCTCCTCCTACGAGGAAGAAGAGATTACAGGAGCATCCTTCTCCTCAGACTCATTTCCCAGCGGGATAGAGGCTGAGGTAGTTTTAGTGTCCCTGGGTTCCTGGGAGCCTAAAGTCGCAGAGGCTTATGCTAGGATTCCGGATAATACCAAGCACTACTTTAAAGACAGTGTGCTGATCAATGGAGTGGATACTCCAGCTCTTAGGGATAGTGGGTGCAGTCGAACTGTAGTGGATTCTACCTTGGTAGACTCAGAGGAAGTTGCCAGAGCTACTCTGATGCCCACTAAGTTGGCTGACGGCCCCCTCCGTATGTTTCCAGTAATACCTGTAGATCTTACTTTAAATGGTACAGCAGTCAGGATTCCAGTGAGCATTCAGAGAAACGTCCCGGGAAAGGTCTTGTTGGGTAATGATCTCAGAGCTTTAGGGCTCGTAGGAGACACTGCCGAAAGACCCTACACACGGTCTCAAGCACGGGCAGCATTGGCCAAGTCCAATACGCCGCCCCAGCCGAAGGGGAAACCCAAGGCGAAAGGAGTCTACAAGTCAAGACGAGGGAAAGAGAATATTCCCCCGAGCTCGCCTACCACTGCGGTGGAGGAAGTTGGTCAATCGCCCGGGCCTGACGAGGAGGTGGCGATGCCTGAAGTATTCGACCCCAACGATCATCCTGAACTAAAAGACTTGTTAGTTGAAGGAGGTCCTGATAGGGACGAATTCAGTAAAGGCCAACGTGAGTGCCCATCTCTGGAAGACCTAAGGAGACAGGCCTGCTCCCAGCTTGAGGGTGAACCTCCTGGGAAGCATAGGATTTATTGGGAAGGTGGACTCCTGTATAGTGAGCCCACAGAGTCTACAGAAGGAGACCATAGGAGGTTGGTGGTTCCCCTTGCTGTTAGGCCCTTCCTCCTGCAGTTGGCGCATGAAGTTCCCCTTGCTGGTCACCTTGGTATGAAGAGGACCAAGCAAAGGTTATCCATGCACTTCTACTGGCCCAAGATGGGGGTGCAAGTAGAAAGTCACTGCAGGAGTTGTGCCTCCTGCCAGTTGTCTGGTAAGGTTGGCGCGACAATCCAAGCTCCGTTGGTACCGCTCCCAGTTGTGGGGGTACCATTTGAAAGGGTAGGGATCGACATCGTTGGTCCCCTTGACCCGCAAACATCCTCGGGCAATAGGTTTATCCTGGTGCTGGTCGACCATGCAACCAGGTATCCTGAGGCCATCCCATTGAAAACTGTAACTGCCAAGTCAGTTGCAAAAGCTTTACTCGGCATATTTACTAGGGTTGGCTTCCCTAAAGAAGTTGTGTCAGATCGTGGCAGCAACTTTATGTCGAAGTATATGCAGGCTATGTGGAAAGAATGTGGGGTCACCTACAAGTTCTCTTCTGCATACCACCCCCAGACCAATGGTCTGGTGGAACGTTTCAACAGAAAGTTAAAGAGCATGATTGGGGCTCTGGAGGAGCCCCAGAGAAGAAAATGGGATCTTCTTTTACCATGCCTACTGTTTGCCTACCGAGAGGTACCACAGGAGGGTGTTGGCTTCAGCCCCTTCGAACTTCTGTTCGGTCATCCCGTACGGGGACCCTTAGCCATCGTCAAAGGGGGGATGGGAGATGCCCACTCCCCCTGTTACTACCAATGTAGTTGATTATGTGCTAGGGCTCAGAAAACGGATGGTACTTCTGATGGGCTTGGCTAGTGATAAATTGAAGGCAGGGCAAGCGCTGGTAAAACATTGGTACGACCAGAAAGCTTCCCTCATCAACTTTACACCTGGTCAGCAAGTCCTGATCATGAATCCAATAAGGCCTCGAGCTTTACAGGACAAATGGTCAGGCCCTTACACAGTGGTGGAGCCCCTGGGTGAGGTGAACTATTTAGTGGACCTTGGAAGGCCTGGACAGGCTCCAAAAGTGTTTCACGTGAATAGGCTGAAGGCTTTCGTCCCAAGAGTCGAAATCGCAGCACTGCTACTGGCTTCAGATGTTGAGGAAGAGGAGTCAGAACCTCTCCCCGACCTGTTCCAAAGCGGTCCTTCAGATAGCTCCGTTGAGGGTGTCCGAGTGGCCCCTCACCTGACTTCTGATCAGCAGGCTGAGGTGAAAAGTTTGCTTAGGCAGTTTTCCCCCCTGTTTTCACAGTCCCCTGGTTTGACACCTTGGTGCAAACATAACATTGACACAGGAGACAGTGTACCTACCAAAAGTAGGGGATACAGGATGTCAGATAAAGTACGGTCTTATATTAAGACCGAGGTCAACAAGATGTTAGACCTTGGGGTGATTGAACCCTCTAGTAGTCCTTGGTCCAGTCCTGTGGTTTTGGTTCCAAAAGCAGGCACTTCTGAATTGAGGTTCTGCGTGGATTACAGGGCTCTGAATGCTGTCACCAAGACAGATGCACACCCCTTGCCTCGAACCGATGAGCTGGTGGATACTTTGGGTGCCTCCAAGTACCTCAGCACGTTTGACCTCACTGCTGGCTATTGGCAAATAGCTTTAGCAGAACATGCCAAGGAGAAGACAGCATTTTCTACTCCAGACGGCCTTTACCAATTCCGGGTAATGCCGTTCGGGTTGAAGAATGCACCTGCCACTTTCCAGAGGCTTGTGAATCATGTGTTGAATGGGTTGGACGAATTCTGTCTTGCATATCTGGACGATATAGCAGTTTTCAGTGCCACCTGGGAAGACCATGTGAAACACCTCAGGATTGTGCTCCAGGCTCTTCAGAAAGCCCACTTGACCATAAAGGCTAGTAAATGCCAGATTGGACAAGGCTCAGTGGTTTACCTTGGACATGAAGTAGGTGGAAGGAGGATACAGCCTCTACCCAGTAAAGTACAAGCAGTACAAGACTGGCCTACCCCCACTACGCAAACCCAAGTGAGAGCCTTCTTAGGACTCACGGGGTATTATCGCAATTTTGTGGCAGACTATGGCACCATAGCTGCTCCTCTGACTGCCCTCACAACTCCGAAGAAACCCAAGAAGGTAACTTGGACCGACGAGTGTGAGAAGGCCTTCAATGGCTTAAAAGACTCCTTGTGCCAGGCCCCTGTCCTTAGGGCCCCTGATTATCAAAGACCTTTTATCGTGCAGACGGATGCCTCTGACACTGGGATAGGAGCTGTACTATCACAAGTAGATGAGAAGGGTAAGGAACACCCTATCGGTTTTATTAGTCGCCAGCTTAAGGACAGAGAGCTCAGATGGTCCACGGTAGAGAAAGAATGTTTCTCTGTTGTGTGGGCCCTAAGGAAGCTGAGGCCCTACCTCTATGGGACCCACTTCACTGTGCAGACTGACCATAAGCCGTTAAAGTGGCTAATGAACATGAAGGGGGAGAATCCAAAGTTGCTTAGGTGGTCCATAAGTCTACAAGGCTTCGACTTCACTATTGAGCATAGGCCAGGTGTCCAACATAGCAATGCTGATGGGTTGTCCAGAATGTTTAACCGACCTGAACAAGAGACTCATCCAGGGGTGGATTAGTTCCCCCTGTCCATAGTCTGGGAGGGGCGAGTGTTAGGAAAGATTTCGTAATTATAGGTAATTTTCCTTCCATGTGGCAACCCCTAAACTTTTTGCTGTTGTTTTTCACCTTGTTCTTGACTTTGCCAGAGAAGTGCAGCCTTCTGCCGCACTCCTCTGGGCTTTCGCTCCTTTTCTTACGGGGAAACTGACATGCCCTTAAAACAGTCAGTACCGGGGAACGCTGTTTCCCGTAGTTTCTTTTATCATGTTGCGGCTTTAGTGCAACATGACACAAGAGGGCACTGTAAGCTAAGTTACAGCTCTCTTGGGTCTCTAGCCTTCTACAGGCCCTAGATACTCTTTTAGGATGGTATTTTGATTGGTGCAAGTCATTCAGGGACTGGAATGGTGGCAGCGATCGTTTTGTTTATTTTGAGCTCCTTTTGGCGTTCTGAGCACGTTTTTCGCACTGAACCCAAAATGGTGGCCTGGCTCCCAAAATGGCCAGACCACGAGGCTCCTTTGTCCTGTCCACTGACCGTCTTGCTCCCTTCACCTTCCCCAGGTCAGGCGACCCGGGGCCTTCCTTATTTGGGCATGTACTTTCCCGCGAAACGTGGTTGCTTTCGCGGGCTTCTACATGTTGTTTGTGTGCCTCCAGGGTGTGGGCTGGGATGTCTTGTCCCAATACACATCCTGGGTGCCAGAGAGTCTAGGGTGGTGTGAATGCCTGGGACCACCGTGGTCCGTGATTGGTCCACGTATGGTATGTGTGTTGATGAGCGGATCTCCCATTGGCTCCCCTCCGTTTTGGCGCGAAGGGAACCGTGGATAAGAGGGAGCTGGAAACATCACTACCATGTCGATCTCCTGAGTTCTCACGAACGAAGGAATACAGGAGCCAAGTATCCTGCAACCAAGAGGCTGGACTGAGGAATCGCTGGTGACCCGCTGAAGGAATCCTCCTTTGCACTGCTGTTGTCCTGTGAAGCCCTTTCCTCCTTGGATCGAACCAGAAGGCCTGAACTGGTGCATCGACCTTTGGAATAGCAGGAACAGCTATTCCCGGCGACTTCATCATCTCCTGCCAAGTAAGCCTTCGGAAGTGTCTCTGGGCCATCCAGTTGACTGACCAGCTTACAAGGGAGTCCTGCTCTGTAACTGCCGCCAGGTTGTGTTGTATTTGGAGTCCTTGTCACTCTCCCACGCTTCGTACACTTGGCGTTCCCAAGTCTGAAGGGAGGAGTGTACATTTGGCTTGAATACACACGGCCGCTCCGTTGTCCTGCTGCGGCAACAAACTGTGCTGGTTTCGTCGATTGGGACGTCTTTTTGCTCTACATGACTACGAGGCGTTCCCTGCTCTTCTGAACCTGCCAGCTGCTGAAACTAACGTGGAGAAGCCTGGGTCTGCTTGCTTCGGGGACCGGTGAGTAGTTTAGCTAGGATCTGGTCGCCCTCCTGCAGTATCCCATTGCTTTTCCCTGCTGTGTAAAAACAGCACCCTTTTGCCGTACTCGCGCTCTGCTTCTGCTCGCTGTGGAGGCTGCGCTTGAGTTGCGGAACCTGTTCTCCTTCTGTTGTGCACTAACCCGAACTGCCTGACTTCCTCCGAAGAGCTTCCCCTTTTGCCCGTTGGCACCGGCGTGGCAGGTACTTTGAGCACAAGGCTCCACTCTTCGCAGGGCTCGGACTTCCATCTAGTTAGGTGCCTCTGAAGGCGAACTGAGTCTAAAGCGTTATCGCACTGCCTGTTTTCCTTTCCTTTCAGGTGGACTACATATTTCGTGCTTTAAACGCTTGCGACTGTGTATTTGTATATATATTGTGTTGATATGGTATGTGTTGGTTTAATATTGTGATATTGTGATTTTCTCGCTACGGTCATTGTTTTAAAGGCCTTAAAATAAATGTGTATCTATTTTTGATATAACAACTGTTTGGAGTAGTTTGTAAGCGCTCTTGCTTTGTGTGCTCATTGCGGGCTTTCAGTCACCCTCACCCCTCTTGAGACCTAGTCTTGACCGCCGCGATCGCTACCTTGATTGGTCTGGCTTGTCCAGAGGTTACCCTGTTCCCAGTAATTAGGTTGGCCTTCTGAACTTCTGCGCCACCAGGACAGAGTTCAGAAATCCGTCTTAACAGTCGGCTAGTCTGGGTCCAGAGGACCCTGTTTACGCAATCTATTATGGGTGACAACCTTCTCAGACGGTCATTCCCTAGTAAACAAGGGGTGCCCTCTGGAGTCACTACTATGACCGGGTGTTTCACCTTGTGTCGCCCAATTTTGATGTCCAAATCCGCAGTCCCCTTGATGGGAATTTCCTTCCCGTCAAAGTTCTGGAGTTGTCCAGGAAGAGAGGTGAGAGGAATACGGTAATTGTCCCCCCTTCCTGCATTTATTTCATCA
This sequence comes from Ambystoma mexicanum, assembly GCF_040938575.1. Lineage (NCBI taxonomy): Eukaryota > Metazoa > Chordata > Amphibia > Caudata > Ambystomatidae > Ambystoma > Ambystoma mexicanum. Next base: position 293,280,576 of record NC_090924.1, on the reverse strand, counting down.
AAGGCCCTTTTGGACAGAATGGTAGCTTGGGATACAGTGTCCACCAGTGCCAAAATTGTACCCTGCCCCTGTACTTGTACCGGGGCATAGTATCTTCCCTCCTTCTCCTCAAGGGGGCACAGATAATGCACATTTTTGGACAACTGGTGGGCTAATTTTATTGTTTTGGACATTGCTAGAGAAGCGACTTGGGCAGAATTCTGTGGAGAGTCATGGGAATCTGCAAAAAAAAATGGGCAACTTGAAATGGTTTTGGGTTCCCCTGGTTCCGGTTCTGGGCCGCCCCCCCCCTTTTTGGAGGCAGTCATCAGGATGGGTTTGAACCAGGGGTTTTTGGTATTGTTGGTTCTGGGATAGAATGTTGGGCGGCGACAGCTCAATCCCCACATCTACCCAGTCTGGGTTGGAATCCCTTGGGACCCATTTATCCTTAGGAGGAGTTCCCCCATCTCTGAAGGAGAAGATCCTTTTCCCAGGATCCTCTGAGGATCCCTCTCCCTCAAATTGGAAGACCTGTACCTCCTCCACAAAATGGGTCTGTTTGGGTACTTTGTTTCTCCCACCTCCTCTCTGCTCCTTGGGCGGCAGACTTCCAGGGGTAGGAGATTTTGATTCCGGTTCCTGGGTTTCCAGGGGCTGTTTACAAGTGGGGAAGGAAGCTTCCTCCAAGGCTTTACATCCCCCTTCCCCTTGTGCCTCCTCCCTGGGAACCGGTGGGTTATCGGGGTGCTGCCCCCGTCATTGTTCTGGAGCACTAGGTCCAGAGTTTGGGGCATTCTGTGCAGCATGCCCATCTGAGGGTTCTGTTGGGCCCTCAGCATGCGGCCCAAATCCTGTGCCATGTTCTGAACCTGGCGCTCCAACCGGGAAACCCGCTCAGGCTGATACGGGGTCCTGGTTTCTCCCCTGGTCTGATCCCGGGAAGGTTAGCTATCCCTTCTCTGGTAATACCCTGGGTTGGGAAGATTTGTGTACCCCTCCACCCTTGGCCTCCCCTCTCCCGGATTAGGTTGTCTGGGCTCAGGAAAGTGGGAAAAGAAGGATGGATGATTTTGGGGCTGGAAGTTGGGTGGATACCTGGGGAACAAGTTCTGCCCAGGATTTGGTGAATTCCTGCCCTCCTGGGGGAAGTGCGGAGGGATGTTCCCTGGGTTGGGCGCTTGGTTGGATCCCCCCCCTTGGCCCGGAGGGGTCCACACATAACCCAGGTTTGGTCTGTTTCCCTTATAGCGGGGACTTACATAGTCAGGGGAGCGGGGGACCCCATTTGTGGGACTACCTCCTTGACTCCCTGTCTGTGACTGGCCCGAGGGCCTTCTGGGCTGTGAATTATTTGGTGCAGGCAGGTTTTTAGGTCCACCCATCTCCAAATCTAAAACGGGGGCAACCTTTACCTCTGCCACCTTGGCAGCAGCAGGGGTGCTGTTGGTTTTGGGGTTTCTGGGCTGATTCTTATTTTCCATAAGAATGACCCAGTCTAAAGATCTTTTCTCGTGAAAATCTCTCACGAGCTGGGTCATTATGTATTTGGGGAGAGCATGGAAAAATGTGTTGATGAATTCTCTGCTGTCCGTGCGCACCCTTCTGGTGGTCTGCGCAAAGGCACGCTTCAATTCTTGCACAAATTCTTGTGGGGCCTGATCCTCCCCACATTGCAAATTGTAGGCTGCCTTGCGAGCCTCTTTGGGATTCCAGTGAACAGAAAAATGTTTCAAGATGACCGCCCTATAGGTGGACCATCTTGAATGATTTTGGTTTTCCAGCCCCGCAAAGAAACTGGAGTATTCTGGGGAGAATGTCCATTTGACGTACTGGATGCAGCTACTGCTGTCCTTCAAATGGAAAGTCTCCATCATTTGCTCAAAGAGCTCCAAGTGTTCCCAAACAGAATACTTGGAGTTCTTGTGATAAGGGGTGATGACACTCCTTATTGCCTTTATCTGCTTTAAGGGGTCCTTAAGTAAGGGCCTTTTTGACTTATTGGCCTTTTTGGTTCGGGTAACCCTGGTCCACTCATCCTCTGACTCAGAGGCACTGCTCCCAGAGGTGCCCGTCTGATCTTCCAGGTTTTCCCGGATTCTGCGAGCCTGGGAATGGCTGGCAGAATGTGGGGACCTGGTCTCCTGTGTCCTGGGCCGCTCAGAGGAGTCTTCAGATCCCTCCTTGCTGCCAGGATTTGATGGGTACCCCCCCACTGACCTAACTGGGCGGAGGTTTTCAGGAAGCCCTTAGTGGGCCTTCTCTCCTGGGGTTCCCCACTAAATTGCACTCTGCTTAGGTGCCCATACCCGGATGCCCGCCCATCCATTCCTGGGAGGTACTGACCTATGAACCTCATACTTTTGGCTGGATAGTAATCTGCCCTCCCTGTGGCCCTGTGCTCATGCGCGCCAGGGGACATGGGGGTGGCAGAGTCCAAGGACTGGGAGAGATGAAGGCCTCTGGTACTAGGGCTCCTGAGGTTATGCTCAGGTGTTTCCCTTTCCCAGCGAACTTCATCTCTATCAGCCCCTGCTCCCTGTTGCAATGCAAGAGCCTGCGCTTTCAGTTCCTCAGTTAAGGCCTTACTAGACTCTATCAGTCTCTCCTGCATGGCTACCTGTTGTTGGAGCCTATCATTGTGCTGACAGAGAGCCTCATTCTCTCTCTGTGCTTCCTGGTTGGTCCTGGAGTACTGGGCCAGTCTTTGCTGCAGGAGGGTTACCTCCTGAGTCCTATCCCTTCTGGCCTGCTCCTTTCTTGCCAGAGCATCTTCCACCCTCCTGGTGTGCTCTAACAAGTTCTGATGCTCTTTGTGGAGGTCACCCAGGCCCTGGAGGGCCAGATGTTTTCCTTCTTTTTTTTCTTTTAATTGGCAGACTTCCTGACCTAAGGTGTCCCTTTCCTGACTAAGAGCCTGCACCTGTGCCGCCAGGTCGTCCCTCTGCCTTTGAAAGGCACCAACTTTCTGGCGTTCTTGATCAAACTCTGCCTGGGTGTCCAGGTCTTTCAAAATCAATGTATTGCTTTCCTCTTTCTCGCTATCTAGGTGGCTTTGCGGGGTGACTACCTGCTCTGTGCATGCCCTATTGAAGTCCAGTTGTTGCTCCAGCTTTTTCTGGCTCTGCAGTAGGGTGTCGAAACATTCTTGGTACTCCTTCTGCAAGGCCAGAAATCTGTTATCCTGGTCAGACTTTTCCTGTTGCAGGATATCCATTTCCTCCTTTATTTTAACAATATACTGCCTACTATCATTTTCTGACTCCTGGTTCCTCTGCAGCCTCTGCTCAGAAGCGACCAGGTCACATTGGGCCTTCTCTAATGCCATCAGTTGCCTATTTGCCAGATCTTGGCCTTCAGCACATTTGTCCTTTATGGCTCCCATATGTAAATATAAATATGCCGCTACCATGGCAATCTTGTTGTGCTCATCCTTGTCCTTAGGGGCCATATATAGTTCACTCAGGGCCACATTTAAGGGACCCTGATCTCTCCATATATCTGACCCTGTTTCAGTGATCTGGGGTGTGACTGCCTGCAACCAGACCACCTGGTCCTGATGAGCCCACTCACCTCTCACAAATAGCTTATGTAAGAGGTGTTCTCTGGCTATTTTGATATCTACCAAGGTCGTCATTCTGGAACTTGATTTCCTTCCTGACTTACAGAAGTTTGTATTTTATTTTGCAAAACAGACCGTTTCCTCAGAGCGTTCCTTTGAGGAGTGCTTTGCAGCGTACCACAGCGTGGTGATCCGACCGGTTGTATGTATCCCGTCAGTTAGTCCACTGTATTTAAGCTGCACAAATGGTATTTCTAATCCAGAATCCCCGGCTACGAGCCCCCACTTTGTTAAAGACTCCAATCAAGCAGTTCCACTAAGTCAGTGCCTTGTCTGGGATTGCTCAAGGGAAGCCCTTATTTATATATTTTTATGTCCAGTTCGTGTACTCTGGATGACAACCCTTATATAACACCCCTCTCTTAGAATCCCCCTGACCCCACTGAGCCAAGAAGTAAGTTTGTTTTGCAAATTTAAAAGGTTTATTGAGAATTAAACAATATATATATATATCGCACTTTTATAATAAATTAATAATTGATATCACACTTGTGAATATGAGCAGTAATCAGCAATAGGTAATCCTACAATAGCACAGTTCTGGTGACTTATGACTAGGAACAGGGGAATAAGTTATCAGAGAATGCTTTATGGTTTCAAGGAGATGCAAGGATGAATAAAAGGCAGCACAGAAATAAACTTGATATGATTTCAGCGAAAGATAATGTGATCACTTTTACTTTGACAATTCACTCCCCCCCTATGCAATGTAAGGAGATGGAAGTAACACACACAATTCTCAGGAATACACACAAATGCAATACAAAGTTCCAGTTCCCCCAGTGAGCTTAGAGGAAAACAGGTATGACTTTAAACACAGGCAAAATCCTTTTAAATGTGGTGGCAATGAAGTGAAAAATATACTAAAATTGCTTTTAATTCCCTATAGGAGGTTCAGGGTGGGTGATTGCTACTTTACATTAGTTCAGGATCACTTTAGCAATGCTCTATGAATGATTGTCAGGTTGCAAGCGAATTTCAGAAAAGGAAATCAAAAGACAAATGTTTTTACACGTGACTGGAATGAAGCAAAATGTCAAATCGCATCAATTTAGTCGCGTGAGTCAAGCGCAATTACGAAGGAACTATAAGGAGTAGGCTTGTTGGAAAGTTTAGAATCTTAGCTGCAGAATGAAAGTTAAATTTCGTTCCTAGGACAAACGGTTCCCGAGATACGGCCGATTTTGTGAAGGTAGATTCTCAAAATAAAAGTAAAGCTCAGAATGACAGATGACAATTTTTCAGCTTTGAATCAAAAGGAGGGACAGGATTTCTATGATGCGGTTCTCAATAGGTTAAAATAGTTTGAATTAGATTATTTTAAACTAAGAGATTGGTTTTGCACAGTTCTGGCTGAGTACTCACCCTATATTTTGGACAGGAATGCGACTTCGTCACGGATCGGGTCAGGATTGGCTGCGGTTCTCTCGCCACTGGGTACTGGTTCTGCGCACAGCGATTTGGGTCAGCTCTCAGTGATCTGGTCTGGGTCTGGTCTCTCTGGATCTCTGGTCTCTCTGGATAATTCTGCCTTCTGGGTTTGCTACTGGTTCTGGCAAAAGTTCTTGGCCAAGAATTCAAACAGCTCGCCCGGCTGTGAATAGTTTGGTTAGGTTTTGAGGCCTGCTGAAGAGAACTCAGCTTGTGGGTTAGGCCTTTGCTTTGAGTTCTGGAGTCAGAGTTCTAAGTTCTGGTCTCTGTCTTGCTGGAGTCAGTCTGGATCTCTGGATGTGAAGTCGTCTGTCAGCGTGCTCCGCAAGGAAATGGAAATTTAATGTCTCTACCTGTCCTGCACAGTCTCCTTTTATGTGTTTAGAAAGTGGGTGGCTCGGCTCATTATGCATGCCCAACCCTCTCAACTTATCATTGGCCAGTTCCTCCTCTCTCCCTTGATTGGGGGAACTGATGTGTGAGTCAGAGTGATGAGGTAGGTTTATGGTCAGAGGATCCTCCCCTTGTCAAATTGCACACAAATCTATTTCTGATCCAAATACATATTTCCCAGATACACAAGTGGTTGACATTACATGTACATATTACAGATTACTTATGGTACATTCTGTTCCAACTCTGATGTTTCTAAGAGCTTGCATTCAAAAATGACAACTTATTTTCGTTTTTAGCTGGTTTACCAATATCGGACGTTTACCAAAAATGGCACACATGTACACCGCCTTTCTACACATATTCCAGTAAATGTTCATTTTTACTAGCGTGAACCCCGTGTCTGCAATCTCCATAATTCATGGGGTTTTGCCTCAGAACATGGTACAGAGTTCTAACACCTCTTAAAATGTGCACAGAAAAATCACAAGAATGATGATATTATTTATATAATTTGTACAAGTCCGCACTATGAATTATCCATCTTTTTAAAATTATGCTCTGGCCCCAAAGAGGTGTGGTTTTCCAAAGCACATGGTGGAATTTCCAAGAGGTGGTTTATCCACTTCCCCCAAGCTCAGCTTGTTCACAGATGCAGTGCCCCTCCCCGTTTCCTTCCAAGAGGAAGCCATTTACGACCCCCCTAATTTAACATTTGCCTGGGCCAAGGACAGTGCTTTGTTTTGTTTCCCTCCAGTCCTAGGTGCTCCTCCCCTGATTCAATCAGGGAGGTGTCATCTCCTTTTGGTGGGGGCAGCAGAATGCAGCCAGGCCTGGGAAGAGTGGCTGAACAAGTTTCAACTCCTGTCGGGGGTAGTTTCTGGGCAGAATTCACTCTCTTCAAGCCAGGCTTCAGCTAAATTTCACTTTGGTTCCCGGTTTTCTACATTCAAACCAAACTTGCAATTTTTACACATGCAGCTAGAACGCTGATTCTAAGTTCAAAACTATGACATTTAACAGTTGAAAACTATGAAACACTCAACAGTCGGTCACTCATTTATTTTAAAAATTTAGATTTTAGTGGCTTTCAGTCCAATTTAACTTAGGCTGCTGACATCCACAGCTCAGCCAGTTTTGTAATAAACATTGTTTTGGGCTCTTTCTCTTTCCAGATTTTGTATGCACACAAGACTACATTCTGCCAAATGTCTGCTGGTGTTCATTGAGATTTTTGAATATCTTGCAATGTTTAAAATAGGCATTTTTAGCTTGCATTTCAGAGAAACAAAGGTGATTTCAAAGCGCTTTTTTTTAGCCACCGGTACTGCTGTTTTTCCTTTGGCACACATTTCACTCATGGCACTCCTGGCCCCTTACGCTCACACTGGTGGGTGGGTGGCAGGTCAGAGGAACATTTTGGTGTGTGCCAAAACTGCGCGGTTCTCCAGTATTCTGGAGCAAATGTGGGCTTTTCCGCCCTCTTGGATTTCCTAAGCCCACAGCACCAAGTGTTGCAGCATAATAGTCCAAACGTGGGTCATGACACCCAACATCACAGAGCTCAGCCCATTGTTCGGGTGCTGCTTTTAGCATCACATTAGAGATTTCATCATTTCATCATGGGCATGGTGCACGTGAACAGCTCGCTTTTTTATGAGACCTTCAATCTCCTTGCTCTCAAATTCCATGTTCCAACTCTTGGGGATTTTCCTTTCCCTTATCATTTTTTTTTGTTTTTTTATTCTTTCATTAAACAATGTCTGGAAGTGTTGAATCCAAGTTTCTTCACATATTGGGTTTGGGAGACATGGATCCACAGAAAGCTCTCTATCGCTTGACAGTTGCCACAGATTTCTGCTGTTTGAGTTTCTAAGAGCCTGTCACATTATCTGGGCTTCTATTTGGAGGAGCCTGGCTTTTTGCAGCCTCTGCCAGTTCTTATATCATTGTTTTCTTTTCCGCATCAGCTCCTTTATCCGCTTTGAATTTTTCAAGATTGATAGGTCTTTTCCTAATATCTTCTTTTATGTAGCTACTCCCACATCATAGGCATTGATTTTTTCTTTGCTCCTCTTTACTTCCTTGTTTAAAAATGGAAAAAGGATTATTCTTTCCCTTTTCCTTGTCATTAAGCAGCTTCTGTGGGATTGTATTCTGATCAGCTGAAGGGGCTAGAGAATCAACCTCCTTGATTGTTAAGGTGCTGCTTGTAGGGACCTTCCATGGAATAAAAGTTTCTGAGGAGTAACTTGTTGAAGGTAGGTTTTCCTGCTTGTTTCCCATATCCAGTATATTTCTGAAGCTGCTCATGGTATTTGACATTCATTCTTGCAATGCAACAGCATCAGGGGCGCTGGTAATGAGATTACACCCCTGATGTCCTCCTTATTTGTAGATTTTGAGGAGTCATTTTTAAGACTTTGGGTGGTTGTAGACCATTGTGCAATTTCTCGAGCGCCCTCTAAGAAGATGCGTTTGTCTCATTTGGCGTCTTGTAGAAAGTCAATTAGAGATTTCCATTTCCTTTTCTTTTCTGTACTGCCTCCTGGTCCTCGTTCCCACAGTTTTCCAACTCTGATGTACTGTCAGCTATCTCTGAACTGAAGTCTGCATCTCCTAATGATGATGTACCCCTTGTTCTTTTAAAAGAGGTATCTGCTGATTTGATCGAGTATATTACCACTGCTGTTAATATCTCCTTCTCTACTGGGCTTATTCCTCCATCTCTCAAGCACGTCCTGGTAGTCCCTCTTCTTAAGAAGCCCTCTCTCGATCCCGATGTTCTATCTAATTACCGCCGTATCTCACTCCTCCCCTTCCTTATGAAGTTGATGGAGGCACTGGTGTCCCTGCTTTTGTCCAACTTTCTTGAATCCTCTCATTTCTTTGACCCATTTCAGTCTGGTTTCGGACCTGGGAGGGGCACTGAATCTGTCTTGAACTCGGTACTCGATGATCTGGTATGTCTGGTGGACAAGGGTGGTATCGGAGCAGTCCTGCTTTTAGATCTGTCGACTGCTTTCAACACTGTCGATCATTCCATCCTGCTCTCTCATCTATCCGACGCTGCCCTCTCTGGCCGGGTCCTTGACTGGTTCACTTTGTTTCTGTCTGATTGCTCCCAGTATATCTCTCTTCCTCCTTTCCGTTCTGGCTTGGTTACTCTTCTTTGTGGTGTTTCTCAGGGTTCTGCACTGTCCCCTATTCTTTTTAACATTTATATCAGATCTCTTCTGCTTCTCATCCAGTCGCACGATTTCCGCTACTACTCTTATGCGGACGACGCACAGATCCTCATTCGCCTTGATCTTACTCAAGCCGAGACTGCAGCACGGCTCAGGAGATGCCTGGAGGATCTGGGGCGCTGGATGATGAGCAATTGGCTAAAGCTTAATGGCAGTAAGACTGAGGTCCTGGTTGTGGGTACTTCATCTCCCCAACTATTTTGGACCTCTCAATTCTGGCCATCTAGTCTTGGCCCACTTCCTCTTCCGGTCCGATCGGTCCGGAATTTGGGTGTTAAAATATCTGCCTCTCTGTCCCTAGATAACCACGTGGCTATTGTATGCTGTCCTGGGCAGTTCAAAATTAGCATTCTGCGGAAAGTCCTGCCCTTCATTCCTGCTGAATGTCAAGCTCTGGTAGTGGCAGCTTTGGTTCTCAGCACCCTTGATTATTGTAACTCTCTTTATTTGGCCCAACCTCGCTATTTGTTTAAAAGGCTTCAACTGCTGCAAAATGCTGCCGCTCGCTCCATACTTCGCCCTCCTTTTGGATCTCGCCTCTCCTCTGGCTTCCCGTAGCCAGCCAGATTTTGTTTAAATCTCTGTGTATGGTGCACCGTGCCTTTTATGGCATGGGCGCCGAGTACCTTCAAGCCAAGTTTATTCACTACGTTCCTACTCATTTGTTGAGATATCAGTCCGCGTCTCTTGTCTTAGTTCCCCGCTATCGCCTGTCGCGTAAGGGAGGTCGTGCCTTCTCTGTGGTTGCTTACAGAGCCTGGAATTATCTTCCTACTACTCTTCATGCCACTTAAGATCATCTCACTTTCCGCAGGCTGTGGAAAACTACTCTTTTTTAGGCAGCCTTCTCTTTTCTCTGTTGTTGGTTTTGACATTTGTTTTCCTCCCAGTAGCCAGCGCCAAGATGCCTTTGGTTGTATGTGCACTTTACTAAGTTTCTATAACATAACATTTTCCTTTCTTCTCTCGCAATGCTTCAATGAAATATTCCACAAATATTCATTTTGAATCCTCAATGCGGTTGACAGAGCTTTATAATTTTCACTCAAACTCTCATATAGTTTGAGGTAAGAAGCCATAGTTATTGTAACTGCTGATAATATTGAGGCTTGCATATCAGTTGCCCAAGTCGGTTGGCATGAGGCTTTTGTTGGAGAGTGATTTTCTTTTTGGGGTCTATGGAGAAGCGTCTACCTGGCATCCCGGTTTTCAATTTGGTCCTGGGCACAGCTTCACTATCCTCTGAATCAGAAGAGTCAGAGGAATGTATAGAGTCCACCATGCCTGTAGAAACTATCTCCCTCCCCCTTTTGATGTTCAAGGCTTTTTCCTGGTGGAACAACCGGGGACCAGCAGGTGGCAGCTCTGCTTGGCATGTAGATCTTTATGCCACATCCTGTTTTTTGGTCAGCATTAAACCGGAGTCGTCCAGGGCTTCCTCATCTGAACCATCCCAGCAGCATTCCTGATTCCAGCCACAACATCGACCAGACCCCCTGTTACTTTCTGGGCCCAGACCCTCTTTTGTTGATTGTGGGGCAATATCTTCAGGACCTCTGGCCCCCAGAGCCACAGCCTTGCCTGAACCCCGGGGTTGAGGTCTCTTTGTGGCAAAGCATCCCCCATCAACAGAATGTACTCCCGACACGTGTGGCAGGTTTTATTTTTCCGGCTACGACAGGTTCATCCCCAGAACCCTCCCCAGGGCGCTTTGTCTCCCAAGCTTCAGGATTTCTAGGTTGAGCTGGCTCTGCTAGGACAGAATTGTTATGGTTTTGGGGGTTTCGCTCTACAATATCATGCTCAATGGAGTCGGGCACAAATTCCACCTCATCCACGCCCCCTGGCAGGAGCCCTGAACACGGGCTTACCACCTCTCTCACCAGGGTAGCATTCTCACTCTCTCGACAGACATTTCCAGGTACATTGGTGAAATCGCTCATGCTTGAAGCAGGGCCACCAACAATTTGTGGGCTCGTAACACAGTTTGTGCTTTCAATTTTTCCACTAAATTAAGATGCACTATTCAGGAGGTCCTCGTCTTTTACTTACAGGGGAGTGGACAGGTGACTCTGGGAGATAGCCTTCACTGTGGTAGCATCCAAAGGCACCTCCAGACGCTGTGGCTCAGAGCAGAGGGGAGCCTAAGACCTGAAGTGCCATTTTAAGGTACCCAAATCAGAGCTGTATAGACTTCTCTTTACTGAGAGCTTTTTAATCATTTTATGCCTGGTCGATCATCTTCACTTGCTTTACATAATAAGCCCTTCGGTGACTAAACGCAGGGCTATTTGGCCCCGCCTCCAAGTGAATTATTGTGCTCATTAACAGAGTTGCTAAGGGGGCATGTTGGAAAGCAGCTACTGCACCGAGCTCCATATGTTTGTCCGCGAGGCAAACTCCCTCCTCCTCTACATTCATGCAGGTAGGCCGTTCCAATTCTATTTCCAGAGGGGGTGGGGCTGAGAGGAGTTAGAGCACTCGGCCTCCATGTTGTCTGAGCCAGTGTCATTGGTGTTTGGGGAAGCGGGTCTCAACTTTGGTGAAGAACACCCCAGGGCATGTTTTGTCATTTTCCCCAGCGCCGGGGCCGAGGCCAGGGAGTTACTAACCGTGCTGCTCACTGCATCTAGAGCAGCTGATTTAGAATAAAGACGAACCCGCCTCCTGGTATGCGGAGTCCCTTTAGGTTCCTGTTCTGCTTCCATATGGCCGTATAGGAGGTTTCGTCCTCTTGCAGCTTGTCGCAGATGGCTCTCCCTCCTGCGAACACTCTGCAAACACTCTGCGACGCTCCACGTCCGGATCGACGTTTTTGTAGAATGAAAACAGTTGACAGAGAAAGCAGACTCTGGAGAGCAGAATGAGCCACAGCACAAGCTCAAGGTTAGACAGCCTGGAATCTTCTGCAGATCACCACACTTTGCAAACACTCCACTTTCTGCATACCAACAAGAGCTGGAGGGAGCTAGACTGCACCCATGGAGATTAATAATCCATTGTCACTTGCCTCCAGTCAAGTGTCTCCATGCCCCTGGTTTGAAGGTTCTTTTGATTAACCACTATTCTCCACTATTCTCCACCTCGGTCTAGTGATAGCATGGTTTGTCAGAAACTTAAAATGCCGGTGGAAACATCTGGATGTTCTTTATTCTAACATATTAAAGCAGAAGGGTCTTGCCATAGAGATTGGCTAATGCACAGCCCACCCTCAGAGCGAGCTGTGCAACCAGCAGTCACAGATTTGAATTCAAGCAGTGCCAACTCTTCCCTTAATCCTACAGAGGTCGATAAACTAGGTACTATTTAATTGGGTAGTAATAATAGATATTTTAAAGTGTTATTAAAACAGGAAGAATTCGTGATGAACTGCGATTATTGCTGTTAAGTGTAGACCCCCGAAAGGACCTAAGGCAGCCTAAACTAATTCAGGATTCATCTAACTTGGCAGTCTTTTCATACTCAATTTGTGGAAATGCAGTTTTTTTGAGACTTGGATGGCCAAGACACACATCAATCAGCTTTAGGACTATTGCCAGTCCACACCAGCACCTATCATCTTATAGATGTTACCATTAATATGAGCTTCTGCTATAACTGCATGCTGCCTATGGCCATCATTTTCCACATACTCAATACATTTGGCCGGTTCCGTGCATCATTATCGGCGAAAGACTGCACTGACCAGGCATGGTCAGTGAACAGAATCATATTAGTGACTGCAGTCTAATTTCCCTGTAATTAAATTCTGGTTTTCTTTTCGCTGCAATACTACATTATATCCAAACACATCCCGGATGTCACTCAGGCCAGTTTCAGGTTCAGAATCTGGCGTCTATCGCCCCCATGCAAAGTTCAATCCAGCACTTTCACAGAAAGCACAGCGGCATTCTACAATCCTTAATTTCTGAATGTACTGCTAGTACCTAGGAACCCCAAACACAACCCCATTTCTTGCTGCCCCATTTAAACACGTGCATGCTCCCAATCAAGCAGATGGTAAGAACCCTGGGGCTTTCTTTCCACTTGTCTACCATTGTTGCTGGCGCTGCTAGATATACTTTGATGGATGTACGTGAACAATTCAGGGGAAAAAATCGAAGTGGAAAAGATCGAGGGATTTTTGGTCGAATTACCATAATTATTTTTGGCTGTTTTCACTTTTCTTTTAAGCATAACGAGCGGGAAACTGCACACAACCTCCACCCCTACTACCCCTTACCTTAGGTTTTACCCTTACCTCACCTCCCATCTATTTATTTTTTTTTTGTGTGATTCCTACTTTTGATCACTCCAAATATTTTCATTAAGGAAAGGTCAATGTGGTTAGTACTAAAGTCCTGTTTCCAGGACCTAAGCACATGCCAAATTCCTCTCTCACATCCCTGCCATACTGCCTTCCTGTTGCCTAATGACCTTTGCAAAAACTGGAAACTTTTAGCCATGCACTTTGAATGTAAGCCAAGGATGACCTTGTTTCGAGGCAAGGTAGCGAAAAAACCTTTTTCCAGCATAGACATTCCCCAAGAATTCTGCCGCCCATCACTTGCACCATGTGTGTGACTGTGGTCTGCACAGGGATACGTTCCAATCAAGAATAGCTAAGCACGGCGTACTCCAGGCTTTCTGGACACACATCATATTTTAGCCAGTAGCAGGACTGTGTCCCACAGGCCCACAAAGAAAAGGTAAGAATGCTCGCGATAAGAGCACATGTCAGATCCTTGCTGTGGCATATGTGTTAATGACCTGCTATGGAAAGATGTGGGTTCAAGGTCTTTGTCTGATATGCAAATGACTGGGTGATGCTTCCCTCAATACCGCTGCTCCAAAACGTCTGCAAAAACCCAAGGAGATGTCACTGCATGGGCCAGCTTTCACTTCATATAGAGCATGTTTATATGTGTGGTCCTCGAATTTGGAACAGCTACCTCCACCAGGACTGTGCCCAAACCGATGGCAACCACAATAGCCCTGTAAAAACACGTTCCCATAAGCAGGGCTGCTCATGGCTGGGCCCTGCCATGCACAGAGCGTGTTCAGGGAAGTGCATTCATTGTATTTGTGTTTAGTGAAGTTATAGAGTGCTTTTACCAAAGTACTGTACATGAACAATGGTATCTATGAGGTTATGACAATAATGAAGTAACTTAGAGAGTAACATCAAGGACAAAGAGAGGGAGTGTTGTTTAAGATGAAGCTGAAACACCGAAAATGATGACCTAATAGAATGAATTCCAGTGTGAAGGAGCAAGAAGTGTAAAGGTGGGACGGTGAGACCGGGCATATAGAGGCTCTGGACAGTGAGAAAGTATGACCTTGAGAGTGAAGAGAATGTGAAGGTCTATAGATAGTGGAGAGCGACCAGAGATTGTGTGGGTCAAGGCAAGGGATGCACTTAACCCCATTCAAAGGAAGTGGAAAAGAACGTGAGCTTCGAAGAGGGGTCAGGAAAGGGAAGTGAAAGAGGAGCTAGTTAGGAGGCGACATATACACGTGCGCCAGAATTACAAATTGAGCAAGAGGCGTTAGCTGCTTGGTTGGGAAAGGGATCAAGCGTGCAGATTAACAGCACATTGGAGAGACAAACTAGGGTTTGCTGCTGCTGTACAAGTGGAGATGGCAACAGGAACGAGCAGTGTGCGGAGAATTCAAGTGAAGGATACATTTTTTTTATCAAGACTGCATGCAAGTGGGGGAAACTAAAAGGGTGAAAAACAGGGAGAAAGAGGAGTCATTGTGCAGAAATAGATGCAATAAGGAAAAATAGCACATCCGTCTTGGTGGAATTAAGGTAAAGAAAGTGATATGTCACCCAAAGTAAATGGCAAGCCAGCAATTAGAAAGAGTAGACTCAATGAGACAGAACAAGAGGAAAGTGAGAGAAAGATCTCAGAAACATCAGCACAGACATTGCAAGAAAGAATAAAAGAAGACATAATAGATGATATTGAGATAGTTTAAGGAGAGTATAAAGAGAGAAGAGGAGAGGACCGAAATGTAAGTAGCAACAACAAGAAAAGAGAGTTGGAAACAGGCAACCAGATGAAGAAAGTGAGTAAGTCTGACCTGTAAAATATGAACACAATCTTTGCAAGAGTAATGCCTAATGGTGAGTTGAGAGAAAGAAGAGTAGGATGATCAAGAATATTAAAAGTTGTGGAAAGCTCCAGAAGCACAAGAATTTAGGAGAGTTCAACCTGGCGCGCAGAAAGTAGAGATCTAGTGATGCATACTAGAGCTGTTTCTGTAGAGTAATAAGGTTGGAAAAACACAGTGATCTAAATATGCTGAGACTTGAACGTAAACCACCCATTCAAGAACTTTTTAGAAAATGGAGAAGAGAAATAGGACAGAAATTAGCAGGGAGAGAAGGATCAAGAAAAGTGTTTTAGCCATAGGAATAAAGACAGAATATTTAAAATAAGAGGGAAAAGTTGAGGTTAAAAGGGAATTGTCACAAAGTACAATCAAGACTCTGGGTAAGTCTCTCATAACCAGGACTAATGCCTGGCACAGGGACTCCCAGGACCCCCTTTGTTAATTTGCATATTTAAGTAACTTTGTGTCTCACCCTAAGTTAGTAAAGGAATGCAGACGTGGACCCCTTGCTCACTGTGCTCAGAGAGGCACAGCTGCACCTCACTGAGTATGCCCAACAAGGCTGAAACACATGTCTGGGGTTGTTGTTGGTACTCTTGTTCAGAGGAGAATTGCCTAGCATTTTGTTGCTGGACTACCCCAGGGCAGAACAAAGACTGATATGTTTGGGATATTTCTTCTCTGTGAAAGATAGTGAGCTAAATAATCTGGGTGAGACTCTCCTAACTAGGAGTAATGTCTGGCAGGACCTCCCACCCCCTTGTTTTTTTTATAGGTAGCAGAATGATATCGAGATAGTTAAGCAGCATTATAAGAATCAGAAAGCAGAGATAACGAGTATGGGAAAGCAGGACTAATCCTAGTTGAAGGCTTTGGAATACCATGGTGAAAAGAAAATGATGCAAGAGAGAAATGAAGAATAGTGACCTTACAGATAAAATAATTCGTAAAATCAGCAGTGGAAAGAGATGGTGAAAGATAAGGATCAGGTTCTGTTGGAGACATGATGTGGTTGGCTATCTAAAATACGGGCAGGGATTTGGGAAGAGAGTGAGAAAAAGATGGCAGAAATATTGTTTTTAGCTACAATGAAAGAGATGTCATAAGAAGTATGAAGGGATGAGAAAGTGTAAAGATCGTGAGCATAATGTGTCATTTTCCAGCACTCTTCCACGTAGAGAGTGGAAAAACTAAGAGATTGAACATTCGAAGTAAGCCAAGGTCAGGCAGGCTTTCGTGAGGGAGAAAAAGGTTGAGAATTATGGCAAGAATTAAGGGTGACAAGAAGACCAGAAGTGAGTGAGGAGGATGCCGAATTTATAGAGAATTAATAAAGGTGCTAGAGTGACTGGAGAACAGGCAGTCATGAGGAAAGAAAGGTTGTGGCATCAAAAGATGGTAGGTCACCATGAAAGAGAGTGGAGCCAATGGCTGAAGATGATTTAGGGTACGGCTGGTGTGAAACAGGCTCACATAGCCTCATGCAGCACCACTAGCGCAGCAGTGAGGCAACAACTGCTGCACTTCTTTGTTTGTAGTCCTGGGGGTCATCAAGTGGTCAGCGCAGATTTTGGGGAAGCAAGGGGGAAGAGCTTAGAGCCTTAGAAAGACTGGCATAGAACAGGCTCACACAGTTCCACCAAACACAATGAAAGAAGCAGTGAATCCAATAAAGCATGGCTTCCTTAGTTGCAGTCCTGAGGAACGGTCAGTCACATGACCAGTGCAGAGCTAGAGGGTGGGGAGCAGAACAACTGGCTTAAGATGACTGATGAAAAGGCTGGAGTAGAAGGTGCTTGCTCAGACCCAGCCAGCATCGCTGGTACAACAGTGAGTCCACAAGAGCTATGATCCCTTGGTTGCCGAACAATATATTACGTATATTATCTAACATGGATGTAGAGCATCTTAGCTCCCAGGGTGGGCGGCATAGCCAATCAGGTTACGCGGATCACGGGCTGAAACCGGTGTTCTCACAGAACCCGTAGGCTGCCTCCCCCACCCCGCAGCACCATCTTCCCCAACCATCCTGTTTCTTTAAAAAAAAAATCTATTTCCAAACCCCGTACTCTGACCCACTTATTTGTTTGTTGCTGCATCCCGTTCAATGAATGAAAATACAATTTTTTTAATGCCCTGGGTTACAGATTTGTTAACTTGGGGTGCTAATAGAATTAGCACCCCGTTCAAGTGATGGAACAGGGGGTAACGTCTGGGTGCCCTCGTAATAGGCTCAACTCGGGCTGCTGGCCCGTTGCCCCCGTTCCAGTCATTGAAACAGGATGCTTATGGATTATTATATGGGCGCCCACTGCTTTTGTGCACACCTTATTTGCATATAAGGGGAATGCGGCAATAGGCGAGACAAAGGGCCTCATTACACGGTAGGCGGTGGACCAAGGTGCTATTAGCACCTTGGTCCATGCCGGTAAAATACCGGCACCGCCTTGGCGGAAAGGGGATTTACCGCCCCATTCCAAGGTTGGAGGGGCGGTAAATCCCCTTTCCGCCATTGCCCTTCCCCATTCCCATTTCTGCCCCATAGGGCTCTATGGAAATGGGGAAGGCGCTAATTACGGCACCGCAATTTTGCGGTGCCGTAATTAGCTCCGAGGTCCCTTAGCGGGTTGGATATTAACGCCTGCAAGAAGCAGGCGTTAAATCCTCCAACCCGCAAAGGGACCTCGTAGTAGGGCGGTAATGGTTAACGGTCACCGTTGCCATTAACGGTGACCGTTAACCCTTACCGCCGTCCGTGTAATGAGGCCCAAAGAGTTAGCTATAACTACACACCAGGCGCAATGGGATGTATCAGTATTGGAAACGCATTAATTGATTACAAACACAGTTTTTGCCAAAAAACATTAAGCTCCACACATGCAGGTTTTCCAATAGTTTCTCAAATGTGTGAAGATTAGTACGAGGCAGCACAATCCCAGCAGGTTTCAATGGCAAATGAAAAAGTTTGAAGTAGAGATCCAACAATACAGAGGAGAGGGCATATACATATTTATGAGGCCCCTGATTACAGACTTTTTTCCCCTGCCCCAAGAAAGAATAAAATAAAGGGATTGCATACCTCTGGGACGCAGTTGAGCGAAATATAGTCCGAATGCAAATGTCTGGGCCCAGCGTTTGTCTCTCTAATCTATCTTTGTTACCCAACTCCCTGGCCATCATTAAACTGACATGCAAATGACTGGAGGCTGCCTAGAGCCAGGGTGGTGTGTGACCCTCCCAAGTGTGTTGCCCCTTTAACAGAATTTGCCCCTCCCCTGTGTATTTTCCTTTTAACATTCTCATGGCCCAGTCTAATGAAAGGAGCCTCTGCAAACACGTGCACCAGAACGGCTGCAGATTCCCAGAGAGGAACAACTGAGTCTGTGTCTCGTTTATGTAGGCCTGCAGGCTTAGACATGGAAGCACAGGCCTGCATGTCGTGATGCCAAGGGACCCTCGTGCCAGTACAGTGGCAGAGGTCTGCATGGTCAGGGGTATGGCTCGCTTTGCCTCCACCCCAGATGGTGCTGCTGTCCAATAGCACCATGGGGCCTTCTGGATGTCCAGAGCAGTCCCCAACCCCAAGAGGCACTGGTCCTCCAGAGTGCTGATGTCTGTAGTACCATGGGGCCTGCTGGATGTCCATAGCAGGTCCGCTGTAACAGCCACAATGATTTAAACCCATGTTCTGCACTTTGACAGACCTCTTCAGCAGATCTTTGAAACATTTAAATCTGGACACAACCCTACCAATGTCTCAACTGAAAGACAAATGTGCATCTTCGCGACACAGCAGATTTCTCAATTTTTTGTGGTGATTCGATTATTGCGTTCCAAAAATGGCAAACTAAAGCTATCTCTCGATGCTTGGGAGTCAGCTTGCAAATGGCGTGACAGTAGTTGGAGAAAGAGAACTGGAGAACTAGGGCCTCATTACGACTTTGGATGCAGCCATGGCACTTCTAGCGCCATGGCTGCCTCCAAAATCATGTCCGGGTCCGGTCTGGTGAAGTGGGGACTTACCGGGACATTCCGACCTAGGCGGACCCGGTAAGTCCCAATTCCAAATGCCATTCCCCATTCCCATTTGAGCCAGGGCTCAATGGGAAGGCGCTAAAAACAGGCCCGCAACTCCTTAACGGTGCCCGGTATCCCTTACCGCCCACCTCGTAATGAGGCCCTAAGGGTTTAGAGGCAGTGCACGCCAAACATTTTGGCCTCGACCATGACACTGTCACCAGAGGTGCCAATTGTGATGCTGACACAGGGGCAAATAAAATGGTAGAGAAGGAACGTATCAAAAAAACACTCAGTAAACCTGGGTCAGGGGGGTGAGGGTTTATTACCATGACTGCCCTGAGTAACTAAATCAGTGCTTACAGTCAAGTGCTACAGGAGCATAAACAAAACGCTCTTTAGCCAAAGTGAGCAGCATGCTGTGACAGCACAATAAAAGGGTCATTCTTAAAGCCCGGCAGCCTTACAGCCAGGGGAAAAACCAAGGCATAAGGCCGTGAATGCCTTGCTTGACGAGCCAGGAGTTTTGCATTCTGTTTGCAGGCAGAGTAAGGACATGACGCAGAAATAACATCTGCATTGTGCGTTCCTGTACTGTCTCCAAAGAGCACCTGATCTAAACCCAGCATGCATGTGTATGCTGCCATTAATCTAATGGAGCTCCATGGTCATAGCCTGCATTTACCACCTAGAATAGGAACCCATTGTAAATACAGTCTCCGAATCGCAATTTGCAGGTGGTATTTTGACTTTTTATTTTATAAAATGAGCATGAAAGCAAAGAGTTAAGATGATATTTCCTGTTTTTACTTTTTATTTTTACTGTTTCTAAAAGTTGAACATTGAATTCTTGGGACCAAATAGCACATAGGTGCTAACATTGGTGGTCCACTGCATGCAATTAGCTTTTTGTTGTTGCAAAATGAACACCAAACTGTACATCCCAAGTGCAGTGACAAATCATGAAAAGTGCTCAGGGTGCAATGGATGCTCAGGGGGTGCTGGAACTCGAAGCAAGGCATTCCTCTGGCCGAAACACAAATAGCATTGGCGCTAGTCAGGTCCAGCTCTCCTCTCCTAGCTGTGACTAGCACCCAGCCACAGATGGAGGAGAGTGGCTGCTCTTCAAACATGCTATTATGGCATAAACACTGGCAGCTGTACAATACCACTTGATGCCATGTTGATGTCAATCTCCGTCCACTTCTGCCCTTTCAATGTGTATTGTCAGCTCGGTCCATGCAGCATGGGTTGGAGCGGGATGGATCACCTAGGAGTGTGCATACAAAATAGGATTAATAGACTGACAGTCGCGTCGGAGAATGACATGCAGGGATTCTAGTGACACTAGAAACCATGGCCGGTTTTACACCAGATTGCAACCCAGGCAAGAAGCATCGTTGGCGCCCTTCCCGACCCCCAAAAATGAGAACAAAAAAAAGGTATGTTACTAATGTTGGAAATAGGGCATATGATAAAGAACTAGATGGAAATACAAATGCAATAGTAATTTTGAAGGCATATTTTATTGTCTGCCTGATCTCCTCTCACAAACACACCACCACAACCTTTGCGTAATGTATTTGTCATGAGCACTATCTTCCATCCTATACCCACAACCTTTGTTGCACAGCAGCTCCATGATGGGGTCTGTTGACACCATCCCAGAACTATCCATCCCCATACATTTCACATTTCCCCGGCCCCATTACTGCTCACATTCAAACAGGCACACCATTTCCCATCCCCTGACATCACAGATCTCTACCTTGCCTGTGTTCCCCATACTGCTCCATCCTACCCTCCTCCCTTCCTACACCCACCCATCTCCATCCTTTCCCTGCTTCACTAATTTGCATCTGCCCTACGTTTTCCTACTTCACTGCAAAGCCACTCGAATGTATCTTTGCTTAAATGCATGCTACCTCAGGTGTGTTTTGCGGTGAAATAGGTTAAGCTTCCCTCGCTGCCCCCCCCCCCCCCCCTCCGGAGGTAGGTTATCCGAAAAAATCATTAGGCAACCTTTGTCCGGCCGTGCTGTTGTCTAAAGATGAATAGAACCTCTAGAGGAGTTTTGGGATGGGTGTGTCCACCCACAGTAGCGTATAAAGGAATAGGTGATTGTCCTTCCTTATGTTGAACCAGATGGATTGGGATAGGGAGATCAAGTGAGATGGAGGAAGGTTTGAGCAAAATGAAATGAGTCCTCCTGGCACATGCCAGGCTTGTATGTGACAAATATTGATTTCCCATACACTTAAGTTACTAGAGGCTATCCAATTCTGCTGAATAGCATGAGCAAATGTGTGAACAAATGAGGTGGGAAATTGCAAGAATGCGCAGAAGCGACAGTGAAAATGACAGTTTTTTTTTCATAAAGTAATGCTTAAAATAATAAAACAAGCTACATCAAACTGCAATCATTATATGTACTCATTTTCAACACTGCCGAGTTGTAGATAATCTTTCCTGCTGTGTAACTACCTGTGGGCCCACAAAGGAGACAGGGCGGACTGGCCTCCAGGGAGGACCGGAGAAAGCTTAGTTCCCTGTGAAATCGTCATTTGTGCACATATGAAATCAGGTGTGCAAGTACTTGGTCCCACACGCAGATCTGCCAATGCACCTCAATCCTGACCAGCAGCACCCCCCCCCCAATTCCAGCATTAGCACCCAAAAGAGGCTCTGCTTCTTCCTTTCAATTCGAACACAGCGCAATTCACATTATTCCAGTTCTGGGGCCAACACACAGCACTGTTAATGCACCCCACTCGACTAACAGTGCAGCTGCTATTCAAGTACGGATTCCCAAAGGCAGCTCAGCTCCTCCACCCCATTCCTGACCTGTAGCCCCCCTACCGCCCCCTTCTATTCCAGCACTGAGACTAACACTAGGCTGCGCTAATGCACCTCAGTCCTAATACAGCACTCCCAGCTTTATTCCAGACCCGGGGCCCAATCCCAGCTCTATTGATGCACCTCGATCCCAGCCTTCAGCACCCACTTGTATGCCCCTCAGTCTTGGCATCAGCCCTCCTTGCTACTCTACCACCTATACCCAAATACACCCCTGCATGGAGCAGTGCTTTTTCCTCTTGAGTGAATCTCTTCTCTCTGATGGGGCAAGGGGAGAAAATGACCCATGCACAGATGAACGGTGATGTCCTTTTATTGCGTCTTCCTGGTTTATATTATATTTATAACTCAAGTATAAGATTTTTGACACATGCAGGGAACTGGATGTAGATTGTAATTGTGCGATGCTCTGTACCAGAATTGTTGTATACCTGCACAGTAACTTTACTATCTTCATTGTATTTCAATTTGTCACCTCTTCATTGTATGTACTATCAAATGTAAATGAAACTACCTGCACGTCAAATGAAACCTGTGATCCTGCGCCCAGATACCTTCGAGTTAGGTGTGCTATATAAATAAATAAATGTTAAGTCTCATCTGCATTAAATTTTCTTCTGTTAATCTAAGTTTAGATATTCTGCCCTATGCCATGATGTTGTAGGCTGTCCTGCTACTGTGCTTTGTTACTTCACGGTAGGCGTGTCTATGCCCTATATGCTTTTGTACTGTATGTTGTATGATGGCATGTTGCTATGCCACTGTAGTGAACAATATATTGCTATGCCATACATCGCCCAACTCTACTCCCGCTTAGTCCAGATCCCGAGAGCAAGAACCGCACCACATTTTTAGGATAAACCATGGAGGGGTGAACAACTCCCATTTAGAAGCACTGCACTCCATATGCATTTTGTGTGGATATCCTGATGACACGGAATTGATTTGGTTCTTGGGGAACAAACTTTTAGATCACTGTGCTAGACTCTGCCCTTAATACCAGTGACTGGTGGCACTAGCAGCTCAAATATCCCAGTTAATGAATGGCACCCTTAAACTACTCCAGTGCTTGAAAATAAAACCCAGAAGTGCAGGTACCCCGTATACCAGAGTAATTTCTTACTCTTGAGAAGGGCCGGTACTATGTCCTTCAAACACAAAAGTGCAGGTACTCAGGACCAGCAAGTACCCGCTCCTTTAAAGTACTGAGCTACGCTGTATGCAAGCAGTGTTTTATAAAACTACCACTGCATAAGCTGGCTCAGCAGTGCGTCATCTGGTGGTGGGATTAGCATTTAGACGAGCAGACCTGGATAAGTATTGATTATCCATGGGAAAGCCTTCGATGCCCAGAGACACCGGGGCCAAGTCACATAGAAGTGACTCTGATTTACCCTTGATTTAAGCCCAGGTAGGGCATTGGGATTCGCTGACAATGTGCTGCGAATCACTCTGGCCTACTCCTGCTTTACTCCTGGCATGGCAGGGGCACAGAGTCATTCCTGGGGAATTCTTTGTGAATTGGCCCTCTTGTACTTAGGGGTGGGGTGTAGAGATGCCAGTGTCTGCTCAGGTCAGTGGGTTAATGCACCCCAGATAATCCATCATGGAGTGTAGCGCCACCCGCCAATGAGCGTGTACCTATTCAAAGTGCTTCTCAAGGGGGCTCAGATTGCCCAGAATCCCTGTGGTTCGCCCTGATAGCCCCAGATTGCCCTCCCATCGTCCAGATTAGACTGGTTTCTGAGCGCTGCTCCTCTGCAGGTGAGAGACACCCTCATCGGTGCTCTCCTCATCTAAATGTTCGCCCCATTTGAAAGCTGACCCAGTCCCTCGCCACACACATCACAAAAGCTCACAGCTATCACTCACTACCCGACCTGCTAACACCTGTCATGGAAAATGGGGTGCAGGTGGGAGTGCTGTTTATCTATTCCATGCTGCCACTGTAGTTCTCGATCTACAAATGCCTAATTATGATAGTTTTTTTTATGAGCACTTCGATCTCCTCACTCTCAAACTCCATGTTCCAACTCTTGGGGATTTTTCTTTTCCTTTCCACTTTTTTTGTTTTGTTATTTATGTCATTAAACAATGTCTGGAAGGGTTGAATCCAAGTTTCTTCCGATATTGGGCCTCATTATGAGTTTGGAGGTAGCCATGCCGTTTTTACCGGCATGGCTACCCCCAAACCTGGCCCGGGTCCCGAAAACTGGGAATTACCTGGCCATTCCGACCTTTGCAGGCCTGTTAATTCCCATTCGCGGGGCCCGGACCCAGTACATCCCCATTCTCATTTAAGCCCCATAGGGCTCGATGGGAATGGGGAGGATGCTAACAACGGTCCTGTTAATAACGGGGCCATTGTTAGCATCCTGTTCTGCTAGTGAGTATCGCTCTGCACCTCTGGTCTGACCAGGCGTACAGAGCGGCCCTGCATGCAGAACTCGTAATGTGGCGGTAGAGTGATAACGGCGCTGGCAGCACTACCGGCGCCGCTATCACTCTACCGCCAGGGTCGTAATGAAGCCCATTGGGTTTGGGAGACGTGGATCCGCAGAAAGACTTCTATCACTTAACGGTTGACATAGATTTCTGCTGTTTGAGTTTCTGAGAGCCTGTAACATTATCTCTGCATCTATTTTGAGGAGCCTGGCTTTTTGCAGCCTCTGCCAGTTCTAATGTCATTTTTTTCTTTTCCTCATCAGCTCCTTTGTGTTTACACGCTTTGAATTTTTCAAGATGGATAGGTCTTTTCTCAATGTCTTTTTTTGCTTAGCTACTTCCACATCATGGATTACTTTAAATCTTGGTTTTAGATGTTTATCTTTACTCTCTTTCAAAGCTACCAAAATGTGGTCATACTCCACCATTTCCTGCTCAGATGTTGCCATGCCACCAACTCTTTTATTAAGACAGGTATGACCTTTGGCTGAATGTGTGGTCTGTTTCGTCCTCCCTATAGGTCTATCCGTTCATTCCAACATTGGGGGCTTCCTGGTTTCTGTTCCGAGATGGATATGATAATAGGATCGTGAGCACTGTGGGGAGAGTGTTTAACCACCAGCGAAAGGATGTCTGGGAGTAACATTCCTGGTACAAAGAAATAGTCCTGAGTGGCCTTAATTGTATCATTTGACTAGGTAGGCGCTGCCAGTATATCGCCTATGATGTTTCCGTTGAGGTGATGTATTCGTCTTAACTCAATTTCTTCCATCCAAGCTTTCCAGCAACGTTTGTTTCCTTTGTTCTTGCAAGATCTGGTCTCCGTGCCCTCCTGTTATCCTTCCATAGAGTTAGCATTTAGATGCCTGCAGATCACTATTTGGATATTTGTATAACTCGCTGACATCTGGTCAATCTAGTCCGCTGCCAGATTTATGAACGGTGTGACTTCTTCGGTCTCTGGATTCCAGTTGACATTTAATAAAAGCAGGAAGTCACTTTTTCGCCTGTTTATTTTGTCTTTTTTTAATTACTAGCATCTGGATGTATGGATTTGGGTTCATGACCTGCATGACTTCGATGTTTAGTCTGTTTTTTTATCATTGTCAGAAGGCCAGAGGAAGGCCGTCCTCATGCCGCAACCTTTGCTGGATTTAGATAGACTACGTAACCATCCAGCAATGATGGGTCTTTTAGCCAGGATTCTTGGATGCATATTATATCCAACTTTAGGATAGTTGACGATGTTTCATTGAAAAGGTGCCGAAACCCCCTTGTGTTCCAACTCCCAATTTCAAGGTTGGAGCAGGGCTTCTTCTTCTGATCCTAATCATGGGCTTTGGTAGCTAGCACCCTTGCTAACCAGTTCCATGAGGACGGATCCTGGAAGGTGGAGGTAAAGGCCCTCTAGAATGGCATCTTGGTCATTTTAGGATCTCTTGACTACCTTCCACTGATCGTAATCCGGATCTTGTCTAGCGATTCTTTTCTTTATTTATTGCTGAGGGGAGCAATTTGCATTGTATCTGTTTAGTGTTATGGCAAAATGGTGGCTAAACTCCTTTTGTGGGCTGGAAGTTCCCGAGGCGCGGTCATTCCTCTGCTCCCAGACTGAATGGTTTGCACCTTGAATGGGACCACACACCTTTTCCTTGTGATTGGTGTTTTAGGGGAGGCAATCTCCCACTTATATCAATACCCAGCAAGGGTAAATCATCATTTGACTCTATAATTAGATTAGTCAGAGTTCATTAATATGGAAACCTTGTCATTTATTTCCTCATCTGGAAAACTCACTATCCTGATGTCATCTGAGTGTATGACTCTAAGCCATGGGATATGGTGCAGCAGCGTCATTGGGTTAGACCTGTTTATAATTAGGCCATCCGCTCTTAGTATTCTCTCCAACGTAATAGTAAGGCTACCGTCCCATACAGCCTTGTTATTATGTTTTTCCAAGTTGTTTGTTCTATCAAGGTTTTTCTGGGCGGGCTCACTCCTTCCATAGCTCTGGGCCTCCCTGCCTCCGAATAGGTGGTCCTGTTTTGTAGGGCCTTCATTATGGTTCCTGACAGCTGAAGATCCACAGCGGATTTGCCTCTATCCTCAGTGTATCCCTTTTTTCACACATGGTCAGAAAGGGAGGGGAAGTGGCCAGCAGCTCAGCAGAAAGAGGGCCATCTTCTTCACCCTCTTCCTCTTCCTCAATGCTGCCCAAGATCTTTCTTACAGGCTCATCTACCTCCAGCTCGTCATCATCTTCATATACTGACAAGTCGAGTAGCTCCAAAATGCTCTCTTCAGGTTCATCATCCCTTTCTTCCTTGTCGCTAGGGCTCCTAAAGGGATCTTGTTTCTTGAGGGATTTAGATTGTACTTTCCCCTCTTCACTTACACTCCTTTGGGCCTTGCACGCCGGATTAGTCACTAAAGGGGCATTCAATTTTCTTAAGAAGCTTCTGGAACCACAGTTCGTTCTTTGGGCAATTTCATAATGTTTTTTTTAATTTAGTGACTTGTTTACCACTACCAGTAGCATTTTGTCTTTGCTCCTCTTTATTTCCTTGTTCAAAAATGCAAAAAGGATTATTGTTTCCCTTTTCATTGTCGTTAAGCAGCTTCTGTGGGATTGTATTTTGATCAGCTGAAGGGGCTAGAGAATCAACCGCCTTGATTTTTAAGGAGCTACTTGTAGGGACCGTCCATGGAATAAAAGTTTCAGAGGAGTAACTTGTTGAAGGGAGGTGTTCCTGCTTGTTTCCCATAACCGGTATATTTTTCAAGCTACTCATGGTATCTGACATTCCGTCTGGCAATGCAACGGCATCAGGGGCGCTGGTAATCGAGATTGCGCCCCTAATGTCCCCCTTATTTGTAGATTTTGAGGAGTGATTTTTAAGACTTTGGGTGGTTGTAGACCATTGTGCAATTTCTCGGGCGCCCTCTAAGAAGAAGCATTTGTCTAATTTGGCATCTTGTAAAAGGTTCAGTTAGAGATTAGAGGATGACACCTTCCATTTCCTTTTCTATTCCTTTGTTCTCACGCAATGCTTCAATGAAAGATTCCACAAACATTGATTTTGGATTCATCAATGCAATCAAGGTTGACAGACGTTTATAATTTTCACTCAAACTCTCCTATAGTTTGAGGTAACGAGCCATAGTTATTATAACTGCTGATTATATTCAGGCTTACATATCAGTTGTCCAAGTTGGTTGGCAGGAGGCTTTTGTTGGAGAATGATGTTCTTTTTGGGGTCTATGGAGAAGCGTCTTTCTGGCATCCCGGTTTTCAATTTGGTGCTGGGCGCAGCTTTCACTATCCTCCTAATCAGAAGCGACGGAGGAATTTATAGAGTCCACCATGCCTGTAGAAACTCTCCCCCTCCCCTTCTGATGTTCAAGGCTTTTTCCTGGTGGAACAACCAGGGGCCAGCAGGTGGCGTCTCTGCTTGGAATGTAGATCTTTATGGCACATCCTCTGTTTTTTGGTCAGCATTAAAAAGGTGTCGTCCAGAGCTTCCTCATCTCAACCCGCCCAGCAGCGTTCCTGGTTCAAGCTGCAACATCGACCAGACCCCCTGTTATTTTCTGGGCCCAGACCCTCTCTTGTTGCTTGTGGGGTAATATCTTCAGGACTTCTGGCCCCCAGAGCCACAGCCTGGCCTGAACCGCGGGGTCGAGGTCTCTTTGTGGCAAAGCATCCCCCATCAACAGAGTGAACTCCCGTCATGTTTAGTATGTTTTTCTTTTCAACTATGGCAGGTTCATCCCAGGGCTCTTTGTCTCCCAAGATTCAGGATTTCTAGATTCAGCTGGCTCTGCTGGGACAGAATAGTTATGGCTTTCGGGGTTCTGTTGTACAATGTCATGCCCAATGGAGTCAGGCACGAATTCCACCTCATCCGTGCCCCCCGGCAGGAGCCCCAAACACAGGCTTACCACCTCTCTCAAGAGGGTACCTTCCTCACTCTCTCGACAGACATTTCCAGGTACATTGGTGAAATCGCTCATGCTTGAAGCGGGGCCCCAACAATTTGTGGGCTTGTAATACAGTTTGTGCTTTCAATATTTCTACTCAATAAAGATGCACTATTCAGGAGGTCCTCATCCGTTACTTCCAGGGGGATGGACAGGGGACTCTGGGAGGTAGCCTTCACTGTGGTAGTATCCAGAGGCTTCTCCAGATGCTGTGGCTCAGAGCAGAGGGGAGCCTTGGACCTGAAGTGCCATTTTAAGAGATGGATAGACTTCTCTTTACTTTGAGCTTTTTCATCATTTTGTGCATTGGTTGATTGTCTTCACTTGCTTTACATAATAAGGCCTTCGGTCGACTAAGCACAGGGCTATTTGCCCCACCTCCAAGGGAAACATTGTGCTCGGTAAAGGTTTGTCTGTGAAGCAAACTCCCTCCTCTACATTCGTGCAGGTAGGCCTTTCTAATTCCAGTTCCAGAGGGGGTGGGGCTGAGAGGAGTTAGAGCACTCAGCCTCCATGTTGTCTGAGCCAGTGGCATTGGTGTTTGGGGAATCTGGTCTCAACTTTGGTGAAGAACACCCCCCCCCCGGGCGTGTTTTCGCAAGTTTCCCCAGCGCCGGGGCCGAGGCCAGGGAGTTACTAACTGTGCTGCTCCCTGCATCAAGCGCGGCTTATTTAGAATAAAGATAAACCTGCCTCCTTGTATACTGAGTCCTTTTAGGGTCCTGTTCTGCTTCCATATGGCCATATAGGAGGTTTCTTCCTCTTGCAGCGTGCCGCAGATGGCTCTCCCTCCTGCGAATACTCTGCAAACACTCTGCGATGCTCTACGTCCAGAGTGAGGTTTTTGTAGAATGAAAACAGTTGACAGAAAAAGCAGACTCTGGACAGCACAACGAGGCACAGCACAGGTTAGACAGCCTGGAATCTCCTGCAGATCACCACACTCTGCAATCACTCCCCGACGTTCTGCGTCCGGAGTGATGTTTTTGTAGAATGACACAGTTGACAGAGAAAGCAGACTCTGGACAGAACAATGATGCACAGCAGAGCCTCAAGGTTAGACAGCCTTGAATCTCCTGCAGATCACCAAACTCTGCAAACACTCTATGATGCTCCACGTCCGGAGTGAAATTTTTGTAGACTGAAAACAGTTGACAGAGAAAGCAGACTCTGGACAGCAGAACGAGGTAAAGCACAGCCTCAAGGTTAGACGGCCTAGAATATCCTGCAGATCACCACACTCTGCAAACACTCCGCTTTCTGGATACCAAAAAGAGCTGGAGGGAGCTAGACTCCACCCATGGAGATTAATAATCCATTGGCACTTGCCTCCAGTCAAGTGCTTCCATGCCCCTGATCTGAAACTTCTTTTGATTAACCACTATTCTCCACTATTCTCCACTTTGGTCTAGTGATAGCATGGTTTGTGAGAAACTTAAAAATGTTATTTATTCTAACATATTTAAGGATAAGGGTCTTGCCGCAGAGATTGGCTCATGCACAGCCCACTCTCAGAATGAGCTGTGCAATCTGCAGTCACAGATTTGAATTCAAGCAGTGCCAACTCTTCCCTTCATCCTACAGAGGCCGATAAACAAGGTACCATTTAATTGGGTAGTAATAATAGAAGTGCTTAACAACACGAAGAACATTTGATTAAATATGCAAAAAAACAAGGGGGGTCCTGGGAGTCCCTCTGCCGGACATTAGTCCCGGTTACGAGAGACTTAACCAGAGTCTTTAGCTCACTATCTTTCACAGAGGAGAAATATCCCAAACAATTTTTTGCATATTTAAGTAACTTTGGGTCTCACCCTAAGTTACTAGGGGAAATCAGATGTGGACCCCTTGTTCACCATTCTTAGAGAAGCACAGCTCCACCCTACTGATGAGGCCCAACCAGACTGGAACATGTTTCCGGGATTGCCTTTGGTACTCCTGTTGAGAGACGAATTGCTTAGCATTTCGGTACTGGACTGCCAATGGGCAGGACAAAGACTGATATGTTTGGGATATTTCTCATCTGTGAAAGATATTGAGCTAAAGAAGCTGGGTAAGGCTCTCATAACCAGGACAAATGTCTGGCAACACCTCCCACTCCTTGTTTTTTTATAACAGCAAATGCAGCAGAATGATAACTAGATGGTTAAGCAGCATTATAAGAATCAGAAAGCAGAGATAAAGAGTACAGGAAAGCAGAAGTAATCCACGGAGAAGGCTTTGAACAACATGATGATAAGAAAAGGATGCAACAGAGAATTGAAGAATAGTGACCTTAGAGATAAAATAATTAGCAAAATCAGCAGTGGAAGTAAGATAAGGATCGGAATATGTTGGAGACATGATGTGTTTGACTATCTAAAATAAAGGGCAGGGATTTGGGAAGTGAGTGAGAAAAAGATGTCAGAAATAGTGTTTTTAGCTACGATGAAAGAGATGTCATAAGAAGTATGCAGGGATGAGAAAGTGTAAAGTTCGCGAGCATAATTTGTCTTTTTCAAGCACTATTCCACTCACATAGTGGAAGAACTAAGTGATTGAACAGTCAGAGTAAACCAAGGTCAGGCAGGCTTTCGTGAGGGAGAAAAAGGTTGAGAATTATGGCAAGAATTAAGGGTGAAAAGAAGACCAGAAGTAAATGAGGAGGATGCAGAATCGATAGAGAATTAATAAAGGTGTTCGAGTGACTGGAGAACAGGCAGTCATGAGGAAGGAAAGGTTGTGGTATCAAAAGATGGTAGGTCACCATGAAAGAGAGTGGAGCCAGAATCTGAAGATGATTGAGGGTACGGCTGGTGTGAAACAGGCTCACATAGCCTCATGCAACACCACTAGCGCAGCAGTGAGGCCACAACTGCAGCACTTCCTTGACCGTAGCCCTGGGGGTCATCAAGTGGTCAGTGCAGATTGTGGAGAAGCAAGGGGGAAGAGCTTAGAGCCTTAGAAAGGCTGGCATGGAACAGGCGCACCCAGCTCCACCCAACACAATTAGAGAAGCAGTGAATCCAATAAATCATGGCTTCCTTGGTTGCAGTCCTGGGGGAGGGTCAGTCACATGACCAGTGCAGAGCTAGAGGGTGGGGAGCAGAACAACTGGCTTAAGATGACCCAGAAAAAGGCTGGAGTAGAAGGTGCTCGCTCAGATACAGCCAGCTTCGCTGGCACAACAGTGAGTCCACAAGAGCTATGATTCTTTGGTTACCAAACAATATATTACGTGCATTACCTAACAAGGATGTAAAGCATCTTAGCACCTAGGGTGGGGGGCGCAGCCAATCAGGTTTCGCGGATCACAGGCTGAAAGCGGCGTTTTCGTCCCGCGTTACACAGAACCCGCAGGCTGCCTCCCCCACCCGCACCACCATCTTCCCCCGCCCTCCCGTTTCTTTAAAAATAAATCTTTTTCCAACCCCACTTCTCTGGCCCACTTACCTGTTTTTTGCTGCATCCCGTTCAATGAATGAAAATACAATTTTCTTAATGCCCTGTGTTACAGATTTGTTAACTTGGGGTGCTAATAGCATTAGCACCCTGTTCCAAATGATGGAACAGGGGGTAACGTCCGGGTGCCCTCGTTATAGGCTTAACTTGGGCTGCTGGCTCATTACCCCCATTACAGTCCTTGAAATGGAGTGCTTACGCATTATTATATGTGCATCCACTGCTTTTGTGCACAACTTATTTGCATATAAGGGGAATGCGGCAATAGGAGAGACAAAGAGTTAGCTATAACTACACACCAGGTGCAATGGGATGTATCAGCATTGGAAACGTAGTATTGATTACAAACACTGTTTTGCCAAAAGACATTAAGCTGCAAACATGCAGGTTTTCACTT
Source organism: Ambystoma mexicanum (assembly GCF_040938575.1). Taxonomy (NCBI): domain Eukaryota; kingdom Metazoa; phylum Chordata; class Amphibia; order Caudata; family Ambystomatidae; genus Ambystoma; species Ambystoma mexicanum. The sequence goes on along the minus strand of NC_090924.1, from coordinate 293,248,664 downwards.
ATTTTCTCAAATGTGTGAAGATTAGTATGAGGCAGCCCAATCCCAGCAGGGTTCCATGGTAAATGAAATAGTCTGAAGTAGAGATCCAACAATACAGAGGAGAGGGCATATATATATTTATGAGGCCCCCAAACACAGACTTTTGTCCCCTGCCCCAAAAAAGAATAAAATAAAGGGATTGCATACCTCTGGGACGCGGTTGAGCAAAATGTAGTCCGAATGCAAATGTCTGGGCCCAGCGTTTGTCTCTCTAAGCCATCTTTGTCACCCAACACCCTGGAAATCATTGAACTGACATGCAAATGACAGAAGGCTGCCTAGAGCCAGTGTGGTGTGTGACCCTCCCAAGTGTCTTGTCCCTTTAAGGGAATGTGTCCCACCCCTGTGTATTTCCCTTTTAACACTGTCATGGCCCAGGCTAATAAAAGGAGCTTCGTGCACCAGAACGGCGGCAGACTCCCAGAGAGGAACGACTGAGTCCGTGTCTCATTTATGTAGGCCTGCAAACTTACACATGGAAGCACAGGCCTGCATGCAGTGATGCTGTGGGACCTTTGTGCCAGTACGGTGGCAGAGGTCTGCATAGTCAGGGGCATGGCCTGCTCTGCCTCCACCCAAGATGGTGCTGGTGTCCCATAGCACCATGGGACCTTCTGGATATCCAAAGCAGGCCCCAACCCCCAGAGTCACTGCGCCTCCAGAGTGCTGATGTCTGTAGCACCATGGGGCCTGCTGGATATCCATAGCAGGCCCCCTGTAACAGCCACCAGGATTTAAACCCATGTTCTGCACTTTGACAGACCTCTTCAGCAGATCTTTGTAACATGTATATCTGGACACAACCCTACCAATGTTTCAACTGAAAGACAAATGCACATCTTCACGACAGAGCATATTTCGCAAATTTTTTGTGGTGATTCGATTATTGTGTTCCACAAATGTAACGCTCACCTGGCTCCCACGGAGGCGCTGGTCTAGTCTGGGTTGCTGTGGCCTCTTCAAGCGTGATGCGCAGAACTCAGACCACCGATTGAACAGGACCCCCAAATCTTGCTAGTCTGGCCCGTGGGAATATCCTTCTGCAGATGAGAAAGGGGATTAACTGTCTGCAGAATAGTGTGCTTGCTCCCCCTTTCCCTCTTCGTTCTTCTCTGACTTCCTCCAAAACCCTCGGTTTAAGCTCACCTTATGGTTTGGAAGGATGAACTCTCCATCCTGCTTCTGGTGCAGGGGCGCGCGTTCGTCCAGTTACTTCACTGGTTTTCAGAATGGCGCTGGCAAATTCCACTTGACTTTTCTGAGCGATACGGCGTAAGTATGAAGATTCAAAAGTTCAAGTGTGAGCCTCTTTTTATGTTGTCTTCCTAACCTGTGATCTGTCCTTTATTTCAAGTGCAGAACGAAGGCGATGCGTTGAGGGGTTAAATTGCCGATGGTAAAATCAGGTGAGTTAGTGATGAGGGCGACCCCTCTAAATGTCTTTATAATTCCCCAGTAATGTCTTTTGTCCTTTCCCCATAGGGGCCGGGGTGCGGTACCTGTCAACGAAGCGGCGCCGACCCGAAATGTGGAATGGTTCACCAAGAAAAGCTGGTAAGTATTATGGCTGAAAATTCGGCTTTCCTCCTGTGTTCCTCTGCTCACCTTTTGTCTCTTCTTCTCTCCCCTAGGTGCAGAGATGTGGCGACCAGTGCTGACAGCCGCGATGGAGCCGGGAGATGTCTCGAGGAAAGGTGAGTGAAGCGCGGCGCTGCAGCGAGCAACGCAATGCTTTTAAATGGAAGTCTTTCTTCTAGAATGCTGGCGTGAAGATTCCGGATGCAGGTAAGAAGTTTGAATAAGTTCTTGGTTTTCACCTTTCTCTTCTCTTCTTTCCTTACAGGTGTTCCAGGTTCGAGGCGGGCGTGGCTGGACTCCAGGTGCAGGAGCAGACACAGTGAGCGTTCAGCTGCTGGGATGCAGAACAACGCGAAGCACGTGTGGCTGTCCGGGCGTGGCTTAAATAGCCTTGAAAGAAGTCCTAGGTAAGTATTCTTCCACAGCCCCACCCAAGTAACAAAATAGTCCCTTCAGTAAAATAGTCCCTCCTAAGCCTCATTTGGCTTAGGTCTTCATGCAGCATGGTGTGCATCAGGTGAGTATGCAGCATGGTCTGCATCAGGTAAGTGCACCAAACACTTTCCTTTATGAGCCTGGCGCCTATGGCGCCAGGACTGATGTCCAACATGAGCCTGGCGCCAAAGGCGCCAGGACAGAGTCCAAAGAGCCTTTTACCCGGACTGATGTCCAACATGAGCCTGGCGCCAAAGGCGCCAGGACAGAGTCCAAAGAGCCTTTTACCCGGGGGCATGATGCCTGCTCCCAGGGGTGCTGGGCCTGGCCTGGTGCTCCAGGGGTAGGCATCATGACAGCAGTCCCCCCCAAGGCCCCTCCCAAGGTCGTTCCCTCTGGAGGTTTCGGTTTGTTTGGGAAATTCCGATGGAACCTTTTTACTAGCCGAGGTGCATGTACGTGGTCGCTGGGTTCCCAAGACCTTTCCTGAGGCCCGTACCCCTTCCAATCAATTAGATAGAAAAGTTTTGATTTTGAGATCTTAGAATCCAAAATGTTCTTCACCTCGAATTCAGGCTCCCCATCTATCTGGATTGGTTCTGGTGGCTTTATTAATCTGGTTCCTGGTTGCACTGGTTTCAAAAGTGACACATGAAAAACGGGGTGAATCCGCATGTTAGCTGGTAGATCTAGCTTGACTGCCACTGGGTTAATTATAGCTTTGATCGAGTAAGGGCCTAAATACCTTGGATTAAAAGTCTGAGGTCCCTTGAGAGATAAGTGTTTGGTAGCCAACCATACTTGATCCCCTATTTGATATGGAGGCGCCTCTCTTCGATGCAGATCCGCATTCTTTTTGTATTTCCCTTTCGCATGTTGTAAGTGTGCAGTTGCATCCTTGAAGGCTTGAGTAATCGTAGAATGCAAATGGTCCACTGCGGGCATTTCAAGGCTCAAAGGTGAGTCCAAGTCTGAAGTACGAGGGTCATGTCCATATAGGGTATAAAAGGGGCTCTGACCAGTTCCAGAGTGTATCGAGTTATTGTATGCATATTCAGCCACCCATAAAATATCCTTCGAATTACCCTCCGATTGGTGCAACATACATCGTAGATGTTGTTCAAGGGTCTGGTTCGTTCTCTCCGTCTGACCATCGGTCTGTGGGTGGTGGCTGGTTGAGAGTCTTATGTCGATTTGTGCCAGTTGACAACACTTTTTCCAAAAATGAGAAATAAACTGGCTTCCCCGATCGGAGACTAATATGGACGGGAATCCATGCAAACGGATGATATTTTCGAGGAATTCCTTGGCAAGAATAAAAGCTGAAGGTAATCCTTTCAACGGAATAAAATGGGCCATCTTGGAAAATAAATCCACCACAACCAGAATAGTATTGTATCCATTACAAGAGGGCAGGTCCGTGATAAAATCTAGTGACAAGGTGTGCCAAGGTGCTGGTGGAATGTCTAAGGGTTGAAGAAGACTGGCGTTTTTTTTTTTTTACCTTTGTTTTGGGCGCAAACTCCACAGGACATCACGAAAGATTTAATATCCTTTCGCCAGGAAGGTCACCAGAATTGTCGTTTAATTTTTTCCTCTGTTTGGCAATGCCAGGATGTCCTTCCATCAGAGTATCATGATGACAGGAAATAACCAGTTCTTGCAATTCCTTTTCTGGCAAAAATAAGCGTCCTTGGAAGTAAGGTAAGCCATCGTTGACTGAAAAAAAGTAAGACCCCCCTTTTGATCCAATCCTGCAAGGCTGAAGAGTCCAGGAATTGTTTTACCCGTGCTTGAATGTCTTCAAGGGTTTGTAAAGTGGCTATCCCCAAAATTCTTTGTTCGGGAATTATCGGCACAGGTTCTGAGTTTTTGTCCATTTCTCCCATTCCAATTCGAGATAGCGCGCCCGCTTTGCCATTCTTACAGCCGGGACGGTAAGTGATTACAAAATCGAACTCAGCAAAGAACAAAGCCCATCGGAGCTGTCGTGAAGACTGAGCCTTGGCAGTTTTTAAATATTGTACATTTCGGTGATCAGTGATCACGGTGATGGTAGGCCTGGCGCCAAGAAGATAATGCCGCCAAGCCTTAAAGGCGGACTTAATGGCTAATAATTCCTTATCGGTGATTGCATAATTTATCTCCGGCGGCGAGAACTTTCTGGACCAAAATGCTACGGGGTGCAGTTGGTTGGTTTCGGGGTCTCTCTGAGACAGGACAGCTCCCATGGCTAAGCTGGACGCGTCGGTTTCGACTTTATATGGGAGATCGGGACGCGGGTGTTTCAAAATAGGTGCAGACGTAAATTTAGCTTTCAATTCCTGAAAGGCCTGTTCAGCTTCCTCGGTCCATTCAAAACGTTTATTTTTCTGCAAGAGTGCAGTGATGGGTTGCAACACACGTGAAAATTCCGGGATAAACCTGCGATAAAAATTGCCAAAACCAAGCATGCTTTGGACACCTTTCACCGAACTAGGTGATGGCCATTTGAGGATGGCATCCACTTTCCGTGAGTCCATTCGGACCCCTTTAGGTGTCAGGATGAATCCAAGAAACTCAACCTCGGTGGTATGGAAAACATATTTTTCCAGCTTTGCAAACAGTTTGTGCTGGCGCAATTTCTCTAGGACGGCCCTGACATGTTTTCTGTGATCTGATTCCGAAGAGGAGTTAGAATGTCATCGATATACACGATAACACAGACATCGATGAGTTCCCGAAGGACATCGTTCATGAAGAATTGGAAGGCAGCAGGCACGTTGCACAACCCGAAAGGCATCACCTGGTATTCGAATAGTCCATATTTTGTACGGAAGGCCGTTTTCCATTCGTTGCCTTCTTTTACTCGTACGAGATGATAAGCCCCCCGGGGATCTAACTTGGTGTATACGCAAGCATCCTTCACCTGGTCAAGGAGTTCAGGGATCAAAGGCAGAGGGTAACGATTTTTAACAGTTATCTGGTTCAATGCGCGGTAATCGATACAAGATCTAAGGTCGCCTTCTTTTTTTGGCACGAAGAACAAAGCCGAGGATGCCGGAGACTTTGACGGGCGAATGAAACCATTGGCTAGGTATTGATCTAAATATTGTCTCAATATTCTCCGGTTCAGTAAGGGCATAAATCCTGCTACAAGGGGGTTGTGCATCGGGCACCAGATCGATTTGGCAATCATACGATCTGTGAGGAGGTAACGTGTTGGCCTGTTCCTTTTGGAAGACGTCCTGAAAGTCTTGGTATTCCGGAGGTAGTTGCATGGAGACACAAGTTACTGATGCTAGACTGATCTTCAGATTTTCTGGGTAGCAGGTTTGTGCACAATCCGGGAAGGTTATTCTCTTCGCTCGCCAATCAATTCGAGGATTATGTGTCTCTAACCAAGGGATTCAGAGAATAACCTGAAACTGTGGAGCCTTGATTACATCAAACACAACTGCCTCCCGATGGCCGTCCGGACCTACAAGTGTCACCTCAGCTGTGGAATGTGTTACCGGTCCAGAGGCAATTTCGGTTCCATCAACTGTGGTGATGACATCTTTGCTGGTTTTAGGACACAGAGGGAGGTTAATCCTGGAGACCACTTCACGATCCACATAGTTTCCTATAGCCCCACTATCGATGTATGCCTGTATTGCATGCAACCGCTTAGGCTGTTCTGGATCTACGAGGACCATTGGCACAATGAAATGCGAGGTCTGAGAGTTCGTTTTCAAGCTCGGCAAGCGGACCCCTACGCTTGTCGGGCGTGGTCGTTTCCCGATACAGAGTTTTCATGGATTTTATCAGCGGCTCCTACCACCTTCTTGGGCGGCTTTGCCAGGCAATCTCATAGAAAGTGTCCAGAGGACGCACAATAAAGACATAATTGCATCTGCCGTCTTCTTTCATGTTCCTTTTGAGTTAGAGGTCCTTTAACCCCTCCGATTTGCATTGGCTCAGAGGCTTCAGCCCCCTTGAGGTTAGCGTGGGTCTTGACCAACACCCGGGTCTCAAACTTGGACCGATCTGCTTTTCTGTTTTGCAGTCTGTGATCCAATTGGACCACTAAGTCTATATATTCTGAGCATTCTTGGGGCGGATTTACAACTTGGGCCAGGACATCTTTAAGTTCTCCGCGTAGACCTCGATAAAATAACGTGATTCTTTTATCCTCTGGCCACCCAGTTTCCACAATTAGTCTATTAAAGGTTGCAATGTAGGATAGGAGGTCTTGATTGCCCTGTCGCAGAGATAGAAGTTCGTCATCCAGAGCCTGCCCCTGGGAGTGACGAGCAAATAACCTTTCCATGCTTGCTTGAAATCCTTGAAAATCACGAAGAATCGGGTCATCTTGAGTTACCAGTGGAACTGACCAATCGGCAGCACTGCCGCTGAGATATGACAATACACAGGCTACCTTGGTCTGGTCATTAGGGAAGGCCCCAGGTCTGCATAGGAAATGCAAACGACACTGATTCATGAATACGGCGAATCGTTTGGGGTCCCCAGCAAAGCGTTCGGGTGGGGCCAGCGGCATGTTTCCAGGTAGATTAATCTGCACCGGGTTACTGGAAAGCACAGGAGCGGGGTTCCCCCCGGAACCGGGTAAAGGAGTTTGTCCAGCTTGACCTTGCAAAAGCTGTCTAGCCAGGTCATCAGCTCTTTCCTTTGTTACAATCACTTCCCTCCTGAGAGCATTAGTCTCTTGACGAGCGGCGTTTACTTCGGCCCGTAATTCGCCCAGTAGTTCGGCCAACTGGTCAGTCTCAGAAGTTTCCATAGCGCCTGGGTGGGAATTTGTAGGAAGGCTTCGCGTTCTGTAATGCTCACCTGGCTCCCACGGAGGCGCTGGTCTAGTCTGGGTTGCTGTGGCCTCTTCAAGCGTGATGCGCAGAACTCGGACCACCGATTGAACAGGACCCCCAAATCTTGCTTGTCTGGCCCGTGGGAATATCATTCTGCAGATGAGAAAGGGGATTAACTGTCTGCAGAATAGTGTGCTTGCTCCCCCCTTTCCCCCTTCGTTCTTCTCTGACTTCCTCCAAAACCCCCGGTTTAAGCTCACCATATGGTTTGGAAGGATGAACTCTCCATCCTGCTTCTGGTGCAGGGGCGCGCGTTCGTCCAGTTACTTCACTGGTTTTCAGAATGGCGCTGGCAAAATCCACTTGACTTTTCTGAGCGATACGCCGTAAGTATGAAGATTCAAAAGTTCAAGTGTGAGCCTCTTTTTATGTTGTCTTCCTAACCTGTGATCTGTCCTTTATTTCAGGTGCAGAACGAAGGCGATGCGTTGAGGGGTTAAATTGCTGATGGTAAAATCAGGTGAGTTAGTGATGAGGGCGACCCCTCTAAATGTCTTTATAATTCCCCAGTAATGTCTTTTGTCCTTTCCCCATAGGGGGCGGGGTGCGGTACCTGCCAACGAAGCGGCGCCGACCCGAAATGTGGAATGGTTCACCAAGAAAAGCCGGTAAGTATTATGGCTGAAAATTCGGCTTTCCTCCTGTGTTCCCTCTGCTCACCTTTTGTCTCTTCTTCTCTCCCCTAGGTGCAGAGATGTGGCGACCGGTGCTGACAGCCGCGATAGAGCCGGGAGATGTCTCGAGGACAGGTGAGTGAAGCGCAGCGCTGCAGCGAGCAACGCAATGCTTTTAAATGGAAGTCTTTCTTCAAGAATGCTGGCGTGAAGATTCCGGATGCAGGTAAGAAGTTTGAATAAGTTCTTGGTTTTCAACTTTCTCTTCTCTTCTTTCCTTACAGGTGTTCCAGGTTCGAGGCGGGCGTGGCTGGAGTCCAGGTGCAGGAGCAGACATGGTGAGCGTTCAGCTGCTGGGATGCAGAACAACGCGAAGCACGTGTGGCTGTCCGGGCGTGGCTTAAATAGCCTTGGAAGTAGTCCTAGGTAAGTATTCTTCCACAGCCCCACCCAAGTAACAAAATAGTCCCTTCAGTAAAATAGTCCCTCCTAAGCCTCATTTGGCTTGGGTCTTCATGCAGCATGGTCTGCATCAGGTGAGTATGCAGCATGGTCTGCATCAGGTAAGTGCACCAAACACTTTCCTTTATGAGCCTGGCGCCAAAGGCGCCAGGACAGAGTCCAAAGAGCCCCTATAAGGGGCCGCTGGGCTTTTACCCGGGGGCATGATGCCTGCTCCCGGGGGTGCTGGGCCTGGCCTGGTGTTCCAGGGGTAGGCATCATGACACAAATGGCAAACTAAAGCTACCTCTCGATGCTTGGGAGACAGCTTGCAAATGGTGTGACATTAGTTGGAGAAAGAGAACTGGATAACTAAGGATTTAGAGAAGAAATGTAACAATCAAAAAACACTCAGTAAAGCTGGGTCAGGGGGTGAGGGTTACAGGTGGTGGGGGTAAGCAGGGGATAGGTGCAATGCGTTCTAAGCACTCTGGTGGTACCCAAATCAGTGCTTACAGTCAAGTGCTACAGGAGCACAAACAAAATGCTCTTCAGCCAAAGTGAGCAGCATGCTGTGACAGCACAACAAAAGGGTCATGCTTAAAGCCCCGCAGCCTTACAGCCAGGGGAAACCCAATGCATAAAGCGGTGAATGCCTTGCTTCACGTCCCAGGAGATGTGCATTCTGTTTGAAGGCAGAGTAGGGACATGAAGCAGAAATAACATCTCCATTGTGCGTTCCTGTCCAGTCTCCAAAGAGCACCTGATCTAAACCCAGCATGCATGTGTATGCTGCCATTAATCTAATGGAGCTCCATGGTCATAGCCTGCATTTAGCACCTAGAATAGGAACCCATTGTAAATATAGTCTCTGAATCGCAATTTGCAGGTGGTATTTTGACTTTTTATTTTATAAAATGAGCATGAAAGCAAAGAGTTAAGATGATATTTCCTGTTTTTACTTTTTATTTTTACTGTTTCTAAAAGTTGAAAATTGAATTCTGGGGACCAAATAACACATAGGTGCTAACATTGGTGGTCCACTGCATGCAATTAGCTTTTTGTTGTTGCAAAATGAACACCAAACTGTACATCCCAAGTGCAGTGACAAATCATGAAAAGTGGTCAGGGTGAAATGGATGCTCAGGGGGTGCTGGAACTCGAAGCAAGGCATTCCTTTGGCCGAAACACAAATAGCATTGGCGCTAGTCAGGTCCAGCTCTCCTCTCCAAGCTGTGACTAGCACCCAGCCACAGATGGAGGAGAGTGGCTGCTCTTCAAACATGCTATTATGGCATAAACACTGGCAGCTGTACAATACCACTTGATGCCATGTTGCTGTCAATCTCCGTCCACTTCTGCCCTTTCAATGTATTGCCAGCCTCGGTCTCGGTCCATGCAGCAAGGGTTGGCGTGGTGTAGATCACTGAGGAGTGTGCATAGAAAATAGGATTAATTGACTGACGGCCGCGTCGGACAATGACATGGAGTGATTCTAGTGACACTAGAAACTATTCAATACCATTGTTTCGAATTTGACTTTTGACGATCAGCCTAAAAAAGAGCTTTTGTGCCAATGTTATTGAATTGTTTTTTTTATATTCATGTTTAGGGATTCCACACACTCCCATGCTAACCATAGCCCTGCCAGCTTTCTGTGCCTTGATGCTTTATTTTACACTTTTAGTTTTGTTCTTCCCTTTTTAAACTCCCTTGGCATTTTTTTCCTGCTCAATATCTATATATATATATTTACATCTGTGATGATATTGCAATACCAGCCAGACCAAACTTATCATTTCAATAAGTTTTATTGAGAGAACAAGGATGACCAAAACAACAATCAAAAACAGTCTTTCACCAACTCCAATAGTCAGGATGTATACTCTCTCCAGAGCCTGGGTAAAGTCTTGGTAACTCATTGGGCCAGAAGGTCTCTTCAGGAAAATAAATTAGGCTCATGTTTCCTTAGCCCTCCATGGCAGGATTCCAGATGTTCCCCAACCTTTGCATTGCAGGCTTTCAGGTATTCCTGTAACTCGGGGGTAGTTCTACTCTCTAGAATTTTAATCTTTGCAATCAATTTAAATGCAAGTTTGTTCAAACCCTTGTGAACACGCATCTAGATGGGGCATTCAACATTTGTCCCATTAGCAAGCTACTTGGGAAAACACATACACATTCAGAAGGAGTAACACAGCTTTTTATTATTTAGCTGATTGTTTAACTTTCTTGTTTTCTTTCTTTTTTAGAGAACAATTAGTGATATACACGGTTGTGCCCAAAGTAAGATAGACATGCCTGATAATTTCAGGGCACGAGGCCTGCGCTAAAACATATGAAAGACAACTCATAAGTAGGTGGGAACATCATGAAAACAGATTTGATGAACACAGAGTATTAGTGAGTTTTGTGAATGGGAGACCTTGATTAGGGATCTCCTCTGCCCGGCTGGAATATGACCTCGTGATTGGTATTCCTGAACACTTTTCTTAGTCTTAGCCTTGAGTTTTAGGGTTCCACCCTCCCTTCTCTTTAAAGTGGCCAGGTATGTTTGTCCAAGGCATGCCCGTTTTGTTTACCCCTTGAGGAGGGACAGGTAGAGCAGGTGCCTCTGTGCAAGAAGGACATCAAACTCCCTCTCGGGTATCACTGTTTCTTGGGGCTGTTTTTCCCCTGCCATCTGTTAAAGGAACAGAGAGAGTGTCTCTCTAGAGACTGAGTCTTCCTGTCGTGTTGTTCCCTTTCTTTTGTCTTCTGAAAAAACGACCACCTTACATGAATCATTCTTCTCCTGCTGGTTCCCAAACTACTTCCTCCTCACCATCTCAAATCTTCTTATGACCTTCATCAACCTCTTCATTACTCTCCTTACTACTTCCCAGCTCAGATATTGTCTCTAGGCTCTAGAGTCTTCTCCCAGAAATGGTCCCACAAAGTGTTCCCTTGCCCAGCATTCTGGGTCTCCTTTACAGCGCCATAGGTCTTTATGAAGATCCACCCAGCTTCCTGAAACTCCAAACTTCTGGCCATTTATTCACCGTAAGTCTTGCTTACCTAGCCTCACCTAGACCCCAGACTCCTCTGTTTCATTCCAGAACAGGTCCCTCTGGGCATGGCTTTACCAAGCTTCCTGGGTACCCCTTCCAACCTTGTGGGTATTTACCCAGAACCAGCTTCTGCTTATCTGCTTATCTAGCCTCCATTCCAGCCTTTTGCATCTATATCCACTACTTGTTCTCTGTTGACTGTCCCCACTCAGCCTCCCAGACCTCTTTTCCATTCTCATTCATGTACTTCTCATATTCACCAATCTCATTCAAACTTCTCTCTCCAACTTCAGCTCCTTCAACAAAATCCAACCTTCTGTCTCTAAGCATCTACACCATCTCACTGAGTGGATGGTAACACTTGTGTGCTCAATCCCTGTTTTGGCCCCTTGCAGAATTGGCTGTCCGCGTCACTCCTCCCAGGAATATTATGGCAACCCCGATGGACATGCTGCTATCTAGTGGCTATGGCAAGAGCACACTGAGTGTTGCCATGAATGATAGGATCCTACCTTTTTCCACTAGATTGCCAGTCCTTTTATGTGCAGTATCGCAGTACTGCAGCCATCGCAACCCATAGCCGCTTCTATATCAGTCCCCATCAATGTGATGGTATCATGTGATCACGGTAATACTATTTGAAAACATAGATCCCAAGTGAGCAGCATCTTTAAAACTAGCAACACCGACGACTGCTACTCCTTTATAGGTATTTGACCTTTTCTTCATACGTACTTTGTTCTTGATTTCCAAAGTGTTGTGAAATCATTGACTCACATTGCCTCATGTATTTGCTTAATCTGATGATTGGTGGTTCAGGCTAGGGTCACTTTTATTTAAGCGCCTGTCCCCAGTTACCAAGCATCCCTAAAAGGCGTATTATATCTGCTGCCTCCACCTGTTTGGGTGTAGTCCTGCTAGTCTTAGTATCCCTACAGGTGCACCTGAATAGGGGCGGAGTCCTGGGCTAGTCGTCCGTGGCTCCCAGAAGGTCTCTAGCTAGGGCTCTCAATTAAATCAGGTATGCAACAGATTGCAAGACCTTTCATTCCTTCTCTGAGCCATGGAGGATCTGGTCAAGGACCTAGCTTCTGCCCTTAAGAAACTAGCCTCTCTTAGACAAGAAAACACAATGTTGTACCAGATTGTGACTGTGTTACATGCCAAGGTGTAATCATGAACTTCTAAGGTTCCCACGTGGCTCAAACTTGTGGTGCTACGGTAGGTCCTTCCATTCCTACTCCCTCATACACAGATACCCATCCTCTCATAACCCCTGCTACTCGCCAGGCCCCTGCCTTGGGTTGCAATCCCCCTCTATGCCCATGCCCACTACATTCTGGGGTGATACCAGAGTATTCTGAGCATTTCTAACCCAAGGCTGCAATTATTTTCTGAATAGCCCTGCCGTCTAGACCACAGATTCAATTCAGCAAGAGTAGTATTTATATTACTCAACCTGGACAACACAGCTCTTGCTTCTGCTACTCCATTTATAGATGTCCACTCTCCCATTTTTCAGGAATATGGTGTGTTTCTAGTGGCATTTCAGGACATGTTTGACAAAACATATGCCAAGCATACCTCACAGAATGATTTAATCAAAACCTGTCAAGGTAATACGGACATTTTGTCTTAAATAGCCAGGTTCTGCAATCTAGCTGCCCAAATAATGTGGTCCGAAGAAGTCCAACTATCGTCTTCCAGGGGGTTCTCAAAGAATAACTCAAAGATGCCATTAGCCAGGTGGTGGCACCACCCGATCAACTGTCTGAATACATCTCTTTGGTGGTGCGAAAATACCATAGGGTAGGAGACAGGAATGGGGAAAGACGATTCCATCTAGATGGAACTAGATGCAACCCCTTCTTCGGCAGGAAGTGTAGACTATATGCAATTAGGAAGCCTCTGTAGACCTATTTCCCTGAATAAAGAAGTCATATACAATATCTGAATTTATATTTCTACTTCAGAGAACCAGCTCACACAGTGTATCAGTGTAAACGTAAGGGGCCGGGTAAAAAGGGAAACAACTCTGCTTGTTAATCTCTGGGAAACCATTAATGGACCTTCAAATCCCTTATTCCCAACTATCATGTGTTATGGTATCTTCTCAAGCTGCTCATTTCCACATTTAGGTAGAAATATCCACCAGGAATACCAATTGGTCTAAGGTCTCCCCTCTTTTATATAGTGGGTCTACCAGTAACTTTGTAGATATCAAATTTCCACAACATTCAGGCATCAAAATGCTTATCAAAGAGATTGCTGAAACAATTATTTCTGGGGATGGATCTCATCTCACTTTGTGTCCTATCATTCAGCACACTAATTAGTTGACTATGATTTGTAGTAAATATCATTAAGAAAACATTTGTTTTGGTGCTAGCGCTTCTCCTAATTACCAACTCATTTTGGGAGTCCTGTGGTTAATGCATAATATCCCTCTCATAGATTGGGAGAAAAGAACCTTGGAGATCAGATCCTTCCTGTGTCAAGACAAGTGTAACTAAAGAACCAGATTTAGTAATCAGGTCATCAGTCCGCACGGTCCATTCAAGCCGAAACCTGGACTGGAGGTGTCCTCTATTAACAACATCCCTCCAGAATACCTTGAAGCAAATTTGTTTTTTTATCAGGTCGACACCAACAAACTGCCTCCACATCTACCTTGTGATTGTCGGATTGAACTAGTGCCTGGGACTATGGTAGAACATATGACCCTCTGAGAGATTGAAAATGACAACATCTAAAAGGTATATATTGGCAACAGCCTCAAGAAATGATGTATCCGACAATCCTCCTCCCATGCAGAAGGGGCCTCTATTTTATTTACACCTGAAAATGGGGAAACAGAGTTGAGACCTTGTGTGGACTACAGGCAATTAAATGCCATTACCATTAAAAACCTCTATCCTCTACCCCACATTCAGGATCTCCTCGATCAAGCCAGGGATAGCATCATTTATGTGAAACTCGATCTGAAAGGAGCGTACAACCTTATTAGGATCTATCCTGTGGATGAGTGGAAAACATTCCAGACCTGTTTTGGGCATTATGAATACTTGGTGATGCCACTTGCCTATGCAATGCCCCCGCTTCCTTCCAGAACTTCTCAAAAGAATATTCCAAGATATTTTGGATAACTATCTTGCAATCAATGGAGATGACATTTTGATTTTTTCACAATACTTGCGAGAACATATCTGACACGTGAAGGAAGTACTCAGTAGATTACATAAGAACCAACTCTATGCTAACCTGACAAAATGTCTTTTTCACCAGATTATGATCACAAATTTGGGTTATATTCTGTCACACCAAGGGGTACAAATGGACCCTTTCAAAATTGATGCCATCCTCCAAAGTCCACAACCCATCAATATGAAGGATCTCCAGTGATTCCTTGGATTCTCTAATTTCCATAGAAGGTTTATTCCCGAAAACTCCCAACTATTGATACCCTTGACAAGGTTTCTCAAGAAAAACATACACTATGTTTGGAACGTCCATACTCAAGAAGCCTTCCGAACCCTTCAGCTCAGATTTACCACCACACCAATTCTCTGCCTCTCTGATTCTAGCCAACTGTTCATGGTGGAAGCTGATGCCTCCAATTATGTCTCAGGAGCTCTGCTTCTTCAAGTGGATCCATCTACCAAACACACTCATCCGGGTTGCCTATCATTGCAGAACATTGACATCAGCAGAACAAAATTATAGCATCTTTGAAGAGGAGCTCTTGGCCACTACGGATGCCTTCCTGATGTGGCAACAACTTTTGGGAGGTGCTCGTCATCCGGTTATGGTCATCATGGACCATCGGAATTTAGAATTCTTTAAGACTGCAAGGGCTATTAATCAATGTCAAAATAGATGGATACATTTTTTTTCAAGGTTTGATTTCCTGGTCACTTATAAACCTGTATCCAGTAACACCAAAGTGGATGCACCATCTATTAACTGTCCTGAAGCAGAAGATAGAGGTGCAAATATTGCCTTCATTGAACCAGAGAAGATCATCATGTCCATCTCTAGTACACTTCAACAATGGAAACAAGAACTCTGAAATGCATACACACACCTTATTATACAATAGTTCCTGGCGTAAGGTCCTTCTCAACATGTCCAACAAAGACTGTGTTTCAAGAGAACCTCCTTATGGTTACCATTCAGAAAATACCAGTTATTGGCACTACGTTGGGGACATGACCTTTCTGGTGCGGGACATTTTGGTATGCAGAAAACCCTGATCATTTGTAGAGGGTGGTATGGTGGAAATCTGTGAAAAAATATGCAAGAGACTATTTACAGGGTTGTGGAGTTTGAGCTAGATTAAAATCAATGCATCAACCTCCAATGGGCTTATTGCATCCTTTACAAGTCTTTACCTTCCATTGGCAATGCTGTTCGATGGACCTCATTACGGATTTACAAAGAGGCAATGGAAGTACAGTAATATGGACCATAGTTGACTACTTAACCAAATTAGGCCATTTCATAGCTTTACTTCAAATGTCTACAGCCCTACAATTAGCAGAACATGTTCCCCAACGTATAGTTTGAGTTAATGGTCTCCCTCAAACTATTACAATGGACCGAGATACACAATTTGTCTCAACCTTTTGGAAAAGCCACACTAAGATTTTAGGAGTTTCTACCTCTTATTCCACTGCATACCACCCTCAAAGTGATGGTCAAACAGAAAGAGGGTACCAAACAATAGGCCAATAACTCTGTTGTTATTCCACAGAACACTCCAAAACTTGAGTGCCTCTGTTATGTCTGGCCGAATTCTCATACAATGATGCCCTTCTTGTTTTGCTTCATAACACCCCATTTTATGTAACATATGGTCATCACCCCGGTTTCTCTACAGTCTGTTACAGCCCAGGTCCCAGCCATACCCACTGTCCTAGACATGACCAAGCATTGCCAAGAAGGGGTATGAAAGGCTCTACTATTGTAACGCTAACCTGGTATCCACGGGGACGCCACTCAGCCTGTTTGGAGCTCCTACGACCTCAACCCTTCCCTGGAATGTGTTTGACTGGAGGCTGGGGCTGTAATACAAGATTGCCAGAGTTAAACTCTATTGTCTCTGATTGCTTGACCTCCTCTTCCCTTGGGGACCAAACCTTCCCCTTTGTCCACTCCTCGCCTTGCTTTCTTGTGTGGTGCACTCTCCATCCTGCCCTTCGGTGCAGGGGTGCGTCGACTGATGAGGGCTCTATGCTGCCTAGTTGCTTCACTGGCACGGGCCCAATGTACTGGGCTTGCTGTAACTTCAGCCCGACCGGTAGGTTGAATTATTCTTATGAACTGTCCTTTTGACTCTTGTCCCTTCTATAACATGTCTCACCTCCCTTAGGTGTTGGAGGGGATCAGAGATGGTGTTGTGCTGCTGAGGGGAGCCGAGCACTAACGGTGAGTGAGAGCGCGATGCACGATGCTGCCCGCTCTTGCTTGTATTGACCAATGTTTGTCTCTATGTCCTTTTCAGGTGCTGCAATATCCCAGCGTGGCTGACGGCTGAGAGGGTAAGGTGCGGTGAATAAGCGCGATGTGCGCCACCTCCTTCTGCTTTCCGGGCTAATCTGGAATGTCTTTTCCCCTTGCAGGTCGATGTGATGCTCCGGAGCTGAAGTTACCCGAAGCGGCTTGAGTTCAGGTAAGCATTTGACTCTTCTTACAGTTTTTGAGTAAGCTAATATATGAAGATTGCTTACTAATGTCTTTTCTTTTGTTTGTTTACCCTTCCCTAGGATGCGTCGTGCCGAGATGGAGATGACACCGCTGTAGCTTTCCACAGGACCGGAGGGGCAATGGATGGAAGCTGACTGCTCCCCAAGGTAAGTATAATATTAATGCTGTTCTTGTAGGTGCGCGGGATGCGGAGGAAAGGCGAAGGCTTTCAGGAGACCGATCCGAGCACGGTGAGTGTCACGCTGCAGGTGCAGTGAAACAGAAAGCGTGTTTCTCGGGCCGGGCATGGTTTAAATAGCTTCCAGGTATCCCAGGTATCCCTGGGATGAACCACACCCAAAAGGCTAGACCGCATACTCAGTTCAAGGAACTGGGTTATGTGGGGGCATCTATCTTGCCCACAATACATTATAAGTTCAATGCCAAGTGTTTCTTTAAAGCTATGTGTGAGCCTGGCGCCAAAGGCGCCAGATCTGACTCCAAGTGGGTCTCTGGTAGGATGGAGAGGCACTTAAGGGCCAAATAGAGGATCATGGCCTGGCTCCAGCCTGATGTCTCAGAGGGCTGGGGGCAGGAGTCATGACAGCACTCCCACCAAGGCCCCACTCATGGTGGTTCTCCTGTCTGGCCCTGGTTCAGTTGGATGGTTTTGATCGAACCTTCTAAGCAAGCGAGGTGCATGGATACACTCGCAAGGTTCCCATGTTCTGTCCTGCGGACCATACCCTTTCCAGTCCACTAGAAAGTATAGATTAGATCTGACATACTTTGAATCCAGGATGTCCTTGACCTCAAATTCTGGCTCTCCATTGATTACTACTGGCTTCGGTGGTGTTGTAACACGAGTCCCAGGTTGAACAGGTTTTAGGAGAGATACGTAGAACACAGGATGAATCTGCATATTAGATGGTAAGGCTATTTTGACTGCTACTGGATTCATCACAGAGGTGATAGTGAATGGACCCAGGTATCTTGGACGGAAAGTCTGGGTTCCCTTAATGGGCACATTTCTAGATGCCAACCAGACTTTGTCTCTGACTTGGTAATTGGGGGCTTTTACTCAGTGTTGGTCAGCAAATTTCTTCTGCCGATTCTTAGCTTGTAGTAAGTGTTCAGCTGCCCTTTTAAAGGTTTGAGAAATGGTTGTGTGCAAGGTTTTATTTGCTGACATTTTCAAGGTCGTAGGGACATCTAACTCGGAAGTGCGTGGATGCCTGCCATATATGGTATAAAAGGGTGTCTGCCCAGAGCTGGTGTGTAGGGAATTATTATAGGTATATTCAGCTATCCAAAATAGGTCTGACCAGCTTCCTTGAGCTTGATGTAGCATACCGCGTAGATACTGCTTGAGCGTTTGATTTGTGCTCTCTGTTTTACCATCCGTTTGGGGATGGTGACTGGTGGATAGTCGGATGTCGATTTGGGCCATAGAACAGCACTTCCTCCAGAAGTTGGACACGAATTGAGTACCTCAATCTGAGACCAGTACCGAAGAAAACCGATGGAGCCGTACGATGCGTTCGAGAAACACCTTTGCCAGAGTGGATGCGTTTGGGAGACCCTTATGAGGAATGAAGTGTGCCATTTTTGAAAACAGGTCCACAAACACTAGAATGGTGTTAAACCCTTCAGTGGGTGGTAAGTCGGTAATAAAGTCGAGGGATAACGTATGCCAGGGTGCAGTTGGAATATCCAATGGTTGTAAGAGTCCAGCCGGTTTCTACTTGGATGATTTGTTCTGTGCACACACTCTACAGGGTAAGATGAATTGAATAATGTCTTTACACCACGTGGGCCACCAGTAACTCTGTTTTACCTTGGCTAGGGTTTTTGCAATTCCAGGATGGCCTTCGATTAAAGAATCATGATAATTGGACATGACTTGTTCTCGTAGTTCTTGGTTTGGCAGGAATAAACTGTTCCTGAAGTAGGGCAACTGATCCTTTATCGTGTGATGTTCTCCTTGTGTACTCCTCTCTTGTAATTGCTCAGAACTCATCAAGCTTTGGATTTTTTCATGTAATTAATTCTGGGTTATGGTTGCTGTGATTCCTAGGAGTTTGTCACTTGGAATGATGGCTATCGGGTCAGGGGTCTTGTATGCCTGTTCATCGACACCCATACGGGAAAGAGCAACAGCTTTCCCATTTTTAACTCCTGGCCCAAACGTGATCACGTAGTCATATCCAGCGTAGTTGTTGTGAAGATTGAGCCTTTGCTGTTTTCAGGTTCTGGAGGTTTCGATGGTCAGTTATTACGGTGATTGTGTGTCAGGCACCTAGAAGATAATGTCACCAGGCCTTAGAGGCTGACTTGATGGCTAGGAGTTCTTTGTCCGTTATAGGGTAAATGAGCTCGGGGGGTGTGAATTTACAGGACCAGAAGGCAACAGGGTGTAATTGACCCGTTTCTGGGTCCTTTTGTGAGAGGACGGCTCCCATAGACATACTCGAGGCGTCCGTCTCCACCGCGTACGGGAGGTCTGGGCAAGGATGACGGAGAATCGGGGCAGAAGTGAATCTCATCTTGATTTCCTGGAAAGCCTTTTCTGCTTCTTCTGTCCAGTGAAATTTTTTATTACATTTTCTTAGTAATGATGTGATGGGATGCACCATATGTGAGAACACCGGGATGAATCGGCGGTAGAAGTTTGCGAAACCCAACATGCTCTCGACTCCTTTGAATGAATTTGGCGATGACCAGTTTAGGATAGCATCTACCTTGTGCACATCCATTCGGATTCCATTCTGGCTGAGAATGACATTATGTTCTTCTGGAAAGAGATCCAATGAAACAACTACAGCAACTTATCTCTAATAAAGTAGCTAAAGCAGAAGAACGGGGATGGTTATCGAAACAGGAGGCAGATTTTTTGATCAACAACAAACCTTCGGTGCCCACCTTTTACTGCCTCCCAAAAATCCATAAGACGCTGGTGGACCCCCCAGTGGCTGGTATCAACTCAGTACTAGAACCACTGTCGAAATTCGCTGACCACTATCTTCAGGGCCACGTGAAGAACATGCAGTCTTACCTAAAAGACTCCCGAGATGCCATTAAACATTTTGAAAATACTGTGTTTAATCCAACTTCGTCTTTACTACTAGGTCTGGATGTTGTCCCTCTGTACACCAATATTCCACAGCAGGCCACACTGGAAACAATTGAAGAGATTCTACTTACCCGAGAAGATACTGATCCAGTACCTACGTCATTCCTCATGTGGTGTATTGAACTGGCCTTAAATAAAAACTATTTTGAGTTCAATGGGAAGCTTTTCCAAAAAATAGAGGGTACGGCGATGGGGGCAACCATGGCACCCAGCGTGGCAAATCTATATGTAGAAGCTTTTGAAAAATCCTATATCTACAATGCTACCAACCCTTATTCACAACCTATTTCAAAATGGACACGATACATAGATGATATTCTGGTCATGTGGATGGGGAGTCTAGAAACAGCTCAAGCCTTTTTCAGGTGACTGAATGGCCTCAACAGGCATTTACAATTTACCATGACAGCTGACCAATAGATCACCAACTTTTTGGACCTCACCATTTTCCATCAACAAGGAGTACTGAAGGTGAGACCGTTTCATAAAGCTACAGATCGGAATTCCCTCCTACAATATTCCAGCCACCATGTGAAACATTTGAGGGACAATCTCCCTTTTGGACAGTTTTTACGCCTCAAGAGGAACAGTTCTAATACTGATAAAGATAAATGTTGTTCAGTACCACCGCCTCTATGATGCTTGGAGAGAGGTAGTTCTCTCATTGATGTGTAGGTTGTCTCCTTTCACGGAAGTAGTGTTGTGAGTTTGGCATTTTTTGCCTTGGTTTGGAATACCTCTGTTTGGGGATTTCCCATCATAGTAGGGTAATTCAAACTCTCTTCTCCATTTTTTAGATGACGGCGGTACTTGTGGGCAAGGCCGCAGGTCCACAGATATCTTGCGTTTGACTCTTCTTACAGTTTTTGAGTAAGCTAAGATATGGAGAATGCTTACTAATGTCTTTTCTTTCATTTGTTTACCCTCCCTTAGGATGCAGCGTTCTGAGATGGAGATGACTCCACCGTAGCTGCCCACTGGACCGGAGGGGCGATGGATGGAAGCCGACTGCTCCCCAAAATAAGTAATATATTAATGCTGTTCTTGTACTTGCAGGTGCGCGGAATGTGAAGGAAAGGCGAAAGTCTTCAGGAGACAGATCCGAGTGTCACGCTGCAGGTGCAGAGAAATGCAAAGCGTGTTTCTCGAGCCGGGTGTGGTTTAAATAGCTTCCAGGTATCCCAGGTATCCCTGGGATGAACCACACCCAACAGGCTAGACCGCATACTCAGTTCAAGGAACTGGGTTATGTGGGGGCATCTATCTTGCCCACAATACAAGTTCAATGCCAGGTGCTCCTTTAGAGCTATGTGTGAGCCTGGCCCCACAGGCGCCAGGTCTGACTCCAAGTCGGTCTCTGGTAGGATTGAAGGGCCCTTAAGGGCCATATACGGGATTGTGGCCTGGCTCCAGCCTGATGTCTCAGAAGGCTGGGGGCAGGAGTCATGACAACTACATTTACTCCAAGCACAACAATCAGCCAAGAAACAAGCAGACAAAAGAAGGATTCCTAGTCCTGTCTATGCTCCAGGTGACTCTGTTTGTCTCTCCACCAAACATCTTCATATCCCAGCCTGTCTCATGAAACTGAAGCCGAGATATATCAGACCTTTGCTCAAAGATAGAGTTATGAACCCTGTTGCTTGAGTCTGATTCTTTCACAGACCTATACGATTCATCCTGTATTACATGTATCTCTTTTGAAGCCCATTTAACACTCCCAAACCTATCCCAATCGCTTCCCCCTAAAAACCCCCAAAGGTGGGACTTGATGAGGAATATAAAATCATGAAGATACTTGACTCTAGGAGATATCAGAATAGAGTTGAACATCTGGTAGATTGGAAGAGTTAAGATCATGTTTACCCAAAAAAGACATCTGTGATGCATTAACTTCTGGGGTACCAGTGGTCCAGCGGTGAATATTGTTTTCTAAACCATCAATCAGCACTACATCTTTAATACACCAGAACAGATCCAAACAGATTGGAATAACAAGCAAAAATATCTACTTTATTTATATCTCAACAGTCTAACGACACTATTGAACACAACCCACCCTATAAGCGAATGCAGAGGGCAGCTTCAAAAAGGGAAAGGGAAAGCACTCCGGATACTGATGGTAGGGTAGTCAGTATGGTTAGTAACCACCACAGTTTAGGTTTACTTGGCTTCAGCACAAAGGGAACAATTGTTCTTAATATGTCTCTAGGGGCAGTTCTGTGAATGACCAGGTGGGCAGAACCACAATGTACCAGTGTACCTTGTGCTGTAGGTATTCTTGGAGTTCTAGACAGGAGTCAGCTGCGGGTATAAGACGGCAAGACGGTTTGGTGAGCGAAGATAGACGAATGGCTGCAGACTGGCCTACACAGTAGCACAGGGTCAAAAATCGTCTCAGTGCAGAGGTTTTGAAGCACTGGTCGAGACGTCTGATGTTGTTAAGGATATGGCACCATCCTTTAAAGACAAGTGGGCCACGGTGATTAGTGTAGGCTAATCCTACCTTAGCGAATCAATCCTGGGGTTCCTACCAACAATTTTCTAGCTGTAGTGATTTGCAACAGGAAAAGGTAAAGGGGCGAAAACAGGAACCAGGAGTGTCACATAATTAATATGTTGTAAGCCTTCTCTCAACAGAAGGAGCTATGGGCACACACCCTTGTGATATTAAGTCCCACCCTTTCCTGATTGAGGCTGCAGGTCCACCTTGAAGCTGCAAAAACAAAGAGGTGATGGCTGGAAGGTTTAGAATGAATCTTAACCACTGGCAATGCTCTGGGCAACCCTCCAGACCACCGTTCTTCGCCTGCCAAGCCATTACAGAAGGGAAAGACCATATGCAAATCAGGCTTGGCCCCACCCCAAAAGGGGCAGTCCAGCCCGAACTGCTAGGCCACATCCCTTCTGCACGTGACCACAAGCATCCCCAAACATGTTTCGCCCTTGTTGGGGCTCATCAGTGAGGAGTAGCTTGGGTCTCTAGGCCCAGCAGGCACGGGACCCACGTCTGGGCATACCCGTCCCACTCGGGGTGACATAGCAAAAACAAAGAGGTGATGGCTGGAAGGTTTAGAATGAATCTTAACCACTGGCAATGCTCTGGGCAACCCTCCAGACCACCGTTCTTCGCCTGCCAAGCCATTACAGAAGGGAAAGCCAAATTCTCGTACTTTACGAATGGGGTCCCCTTAGCGGAGTCGGCTACTGTAAACAACAGGCCCAAACATGACAGTTCACTGTCATTGATACTGAGGGCAGGATCTGACTTCTAGTTGCCACAGTTACATATGACATGTTGTTGGGTTTCCTGTCTCCTTTGGTAACTTTTGCAGCCATGCCCCATGTGAGCCTGTTTGAAGTACCCTCTATTGGTATGTTAATCACTGCCACCAGCTGCAGGGCCTAAAAAAAGAGCAGGGTGGTTCCATGGAGTCTTTATCAGTTAATCAGGCTGATCATGGCATGTTGAAGGTGGGTTCCCTTCCCCCTTCCTGGATATAACATTGCGCATTCATGGCTGTCACATTCAATCTAAATATTTCAGGCACGGACTGCGCGTATGGGCTGTGGCCACACAAGAGTACATGGGTCTAATTAGTTGTGGTGTGAGGATAGGAAAATGGGTGTGGATTAGCCCCACATGTTTTACTGAGGTTGGTCTATCATCATTCCATTTAATTTGAAATTTGAAAAAAGCACAGCTGAGCGCACGGCCACCATGCGGATGGTCAAATTCCTAACAACATCCATGCCCCCAGACTTCTAAATTTGTTCCATAAAACACAACCAGATTGTATTTATATGGGGAACATCAGAGTGGGGCCTCGGGAGGAACATACTGTTAGGACCCCTCAGCAGTTCTGGCCATCTGTGCCATGCCTCGCAGGAAGATTATGGCAACCCTGATGAACTCACCACTATTTAGTGGCTATAGCAAGAGTCCACCGAGTGTTGCCATGAATGGGCAGATCCTACCTTTTTTCACCAGATTGCTAGTCCTGTCATGGACAGCAACGCAGCCACCGCTCCAGGTGGTTTGGTCACTGTTTGCACCATGCTCCCTTCAAAGATGGTGTTCTCGTAAGGAAGCTAAACCCACACCAAGATGGCCACTACCATATCGGTCCCCTTCCATGTAATGGTAACATGTGGTCATGGCATTCATATTTGAACACAGGGATCACAAGTGAACAGCATTTTACAAACCAGAAACACCACCAATGACTGCTACTCCTTTCTAGGTATTTAGCTTTTTGTTCATATGTATCTTGTCCAGGATTTGAAAGCTATTGGGAGTATTGACTTAGATTGCCTCATGCACTTCCTTAATCTGATGATCGGGGGTTGTTTGCACCATGCTCCTTGCTGTTATTGAAGCTCCTGATCCCAGTTACCAAGTATTCCTAAGAGGCGGATTCAATATGCCTCCTCCACCTGTTTGGGTGAAGTCCTGCAAGTGTTATGTATTATTCCTACAGGTTCACCTCAATAGGGTGGGTCTTGGGGTGGGTCCTGGCCTAGTCTTCCATGGTTCCTAGACAGTCTCCAGCTATGCCTCTTGATCCTCTCAAGTAAATTGGGTACGCAACCATACCCCTGCGCTGAGCCCTTTGTGAAGAACTTCACCTGTGCCTGGAATTGGTGAGGGTCTGGGATGGGCTGCCCCTAATATGCTCACCTGAGCTTACTCTTGAGTTTTATGGGGCGGACCAAGCCATTCTTTGGCCATTCCACCATCAGCATCAAAGAACAAAAAGCTCTGAAGGATTGTAAATAAAATGCAGAGGTAATCATGGAAAAACAGAATCATGAGATAATGTATAAGAAGAGTAAATGATGAAAGAAGTTACACAAAACATGAATATTACCCAACTGAAACACTAAGAATTTAAATTAAGGTGCACATACAGGTAGCAAGAGAGACATATTTGCATCTGCCCATGAAGCAGACTTCCTAACAGTAGGGGGTGCACTTACAGCCATCTCTTCATACTATTCCCAGATACAAAAAAAGTCTTAAAGAACCACCTGGCTTTTCAATAGTGCAAGGGCAAATTCTGAGCTCGAAACTGTGTCAAATGAAGCAGACCACTTTTTAAAAAACATGTTGCAAACATGAGGTCCTAAGTAATGCTAACCACGTGTAGCAATAACATCATACAAGGAATGGGCTTTGGCCCATACCGAGCCTTTAGTGTGCTGGTTCAACGCCTATCTACGGTGGAGGATGGTGAAGAGTCTGACCCTATCCTCTCTCACTGCTTTCCTGCATCTAAAATATGTGCACACTAGTTGGATGTCGATTCTTTATTTTTATTCTTATCACTTCCACTATGTGTGTCTTATCTTCCACAATTGCTTGATTAACCCTAATCAAGGATACTTAAAATACAGCTCTTGTTTCATTTTGCTGTTTAGATTGTGATAAAGTTCAATATTCTTTTTTGGACCGGGCCTACTAGTCTATAATAATGGGTCTCAGGGTTTAGGTCATCACTCCCAAACATGTTTTGTCGACCGGTTTCAGCGGCTCAGAATCTAATTATCACTTTCCTCGGGACATATTGTACAAATACTTAGTCATATTTCACATTCAAGCACAGCAAGACAATATTCTTTGTGTCTATGTCTCCATCTAGTAAGTTCTGAAGGGACTCTCCGGGTGCTTCGACGGGCATGGTAATTTCTTTGTACATGTGCCTTATAGGGAAATGAAAAGAAGGGGGAGTACCATCAAGCAAACTGAAAACCATTTTTGTGCACCTTTCTGACACAATTAGGATATTGATGGTACTCCCCCTTCTTTTCATTTTCCCATGGGGTACGTGTACAAAGAAATGTACCATGCCCGTCAAAGCACCTGGAAAGTCCCTCCAGAACTTACTATATGGAGACATAGACACAAAGAATATTGTCTTGCTGTGCTTGAATGTGAAATATGACTAAATATTATTACAATATGTCCTGAAGAATGCAGTAATTAGATTCTGAGCCGCTGAAACCAGTTGACAAAACAGGATTGGGAGTGATGACCTAAACCCTGAGACCCATTATTATAGACTAGTGGGCCCGGTCCAAAAAAGAACATCAAACTTTATCATAATCTAAATAGCGAAAGGAAACAAGAGCTTTATTTTAAGTATCCTTGATTAGGGTTAATCAAGGAATTGTGGAAGGTAAGACACACATAGCGGATGCGATAAGAATAAAAATAAAGAATTGACATCCAACTATTGTGCACATATTTTAGATGCAGGAAAGCAGTGAGAGAGGATAGGGTCAGACTCTTCACCATCCCCCACCCTCGATAGGTGTTGCACCAGCGCACTCAAGGGTAATTGTACCTCTGGAAGGGATAGAAAAAGAGATTCTTTACAGGGACAGTTAGCTATATGTAGGGAGGACATAGACAACAGAAATTGTTTTAGAATAATTTGGTTCTGTCCACATGCTGTTAAAAATGATTGGGTAAGGACAGAATGGGATAGCTCTTGGACTCCAATTCTGTACATAAACACCTTTGGCCCATACCATCACCTTCTTGCATGACTGGTCATTCAATCTCTGTGCACCAGATTCTGTAAGAAGCTACAACAGAGATAACACATGCCAAACTAGAAGAACATTACATGAACCAAGACAAAGAAATTAGGGCATTTTAGTCACAAAGATATCAAGTTGAAGGAACTGCCATCAGAGTGATCATAGCTCCTAATATGGCAGTTATATGTGAAATGGTGTATAGAAAAATATATTGATAGAGGAGACAATCCAAACCAATGGCACTTCCTCCTTTGGAGAAGGCTTATTGATGACAGAATCTGTTTCTGGGATGAGAGTGAGGAGAATACAAATATGTATGTTCACACTATAACTCCACTTGTAATGTATACAAAGCATAAGCAGTCAATAGCTGAATTTCTTGGATATCTCCATTGATTCAGAGAATGTATCACTGCACGTCAAACCATACACAAAAACCATGGATATCAATTCCCAGTTGGATTATGATAGTTTGAGCCAAAATCCCCAAGCCACAACTTACCTTTTGGGCATTTAATGTGGCTATAATTAAATAGATCTAATAGGACTCACTTCGAAGAAGAAGCAAACAAAAAAAATACCTGAGGACTATAATCAAAAACTCAATTAGCAGGGCACGAAACAACAGACAATAGGGCCCTCATGAAGGTATAATGACTAAGATGAGTGATGACATTCTTGGACATGTCAGCACATTTTCACATCTTTCTTTGAGGACAAAACATATAATATGTAACAAGTGGGACATTTTGGCCAATGGTCCCATCACATTTCAATGACGACGGTTTGCATACAAGAAGCATAGGTTATACTTTGATAAGAACAGAATTGGAGTCTGAAAAACTACTCCCAAGTAATGATCATGTAAGGGGTTTATCAGCCGTCAAAGGACATCATCTATTAGTTAAGTGTAACATGCAAATATACAGTGCACAGAACAGAAGAAGAAGTCGGTTTGAGGTCAAAGTGGAAACAACATAGACACAGACTGTAATACCACAGTAGAAATCAATCCGAAAAAAAAACATCCTTGCAATAAGGGATTTCATGGGGATAATTAAGAGGAAATACACAACCCGAAACAGAGAGCATAGGAGCTGTATTCCCAGTAAGGACATGACAGCTCCTCTATTGACACATTTTGTGAACAGCAAAACAGTGAAGAGGATGTGAGGCGGACAATTCTCATGCATTTTTAAAAATCGCAACAATGCAGAAAATAAATTGTGCATATGGGAGCAAAGATTGAGATTTAAAACAAAAATCAGTTTAAAGGGTCTTAAGAAGAAGCCACCGTGGATATAAGCACATTTTGCTGTTTTGAATCCAGGAGCCGCTAGAGTCGATATTCACCAAAGAGGGGTTCCTTTAGGAAAGGATGGATAAAATATGAAATGCCCAATGTAGAGCCCCAGTTTTAAAAATACCCCTGCATATGTCCATAAGTGAATGGGCTCCACACCATTTCTAATCAGGGAAGGTTTAATTAAACAAAACGTTTGCCAACCAAAACATGGTGGCTTCCGGTGTCGCGAACTGACAATAGTAGAGTTGACAATCACAACACAGCAGTCGCTAATTCTATAGGGAAAGTCCTTCAGGCCCAACCTAGTCACCACAAATAGAAACCAACCGCTCTAACCATTTTAACATAAGCAAAGGGCAATGAATCTTTGTTTTCCCAAATTGCAGCATATAAGCGAAGCACTCTCAAGCATGTGAGATTAGACTTTCCCACTTTATTTAGGTAGGTAGGGCAGGTTTATTTTTTCACATGCAAAACACAGAGTTTACCATATGGAAGCAGAGAAATTCCAAAAGCAATTCTTGTTCTTGCACAGAAGAAGAACACCACACAGCAAAGGAGTTTATATGAGCAAGTGAAAAATACAAATATGTATAACAGCTCGCACCTTTCTGCCTAAAATGGGCAAAATATCGATCAAACGACTGTTGTATGCGGATGACTTAATTCTCCTCAATCACACACCAATCGGTCTGCAGCACCAACTCAACAACCTACATGAATACATTTTGAGTAACAACTTGGTGACAAATGAGAAAAAAACTAAATTCATGATATTTGTAGCAACCAACAAGAAAAAAGAAAAAATATTTCTGGGTCTCGAAGTTTTGCACATAGAAAAGGTGCGAGACTTCAGGTACCTTGTGGTGACGTTAGACAGCTCAAAGCACGAGACAGCCATGCAAGACTCCGTAAGAAACAAAACAAAAAAACTGCCGGCACAAGGGAAAGCGATTGACAAGAAATGTGGCCGCTTTTCCATGATACAGGTGTTGAACTGCTATAAAATGAAGGTGGTCCCAGGCTTGACATACGGAGCGGACGCAATGCCAAATATACCAATGACATTATGGCCAAAACTTGAGTCCCAGTTTTGGAGAACAGTACTCGGTTTACCGAACTCGAGCACCGTAGTCTCTATCCGACAGGAACCCAGCTTGCCGTCCTTATTAGGCACGGTTAGGTGCAACGCATTGATGCTCTTCATGAAGTGCAGGATCTCAAAAACGCCTTAAAGCTACAACTTGATACATCAAGAAAGCGAAGGCACTAACTGTAATATGCTCACACTTAGGAACAAGACACATTTTGACACGCTGCTCTCAATTGCAAGTGACAAAGAGGAACTGTGCAATAACCCTGTGAAAGTCCTGAAGAGATTTAAGGAACTGGACTGGATAAGGACAGTCTAAACGGCTGCCAACAACGAATTGACTACCCATCTCCCCAGCAACACGTAGAAACTAAATGAACTCCAATCGTTCATCAAGAAATTTCTGTCTGAACTGGCTTGTGACCTTTTGCTGAGAGCCAGACTTAATCTACTTTCAACAAAAGAAATCTTAGCCATTAGTGGTCGTTCTGCTACAGCCTGTGTCGATTCTGTGAACCTTCCGGTGAGAAATAGTCAATTCGGCACCTGCTCCTTTCATGTCCTGGCACACGTCGGATAAGACTTCACTACTTACATCATATTCACTCCAACTTTTCACTGAGGGATGATGAGACTTGTTGGTCTAGAATGATTGCGGGTGACAGAACCTCCTGGTTACTTGCAACTTACAAAAATCTCCAACATGTTAACTGTAATCTGCTCCCATCTAAGTCACAAATACACGAAGAGCCGTGAGAAGCCGTTAAGGAGTAAGCACAAACGTGACAGCGGCATTCCGCTATAAATTAAATGATATGACTGATATTCTATTTTGTACAAATCTTGTTGATTAACACAAATACACCATTTTTTTTTAAAAGAAAAACACAAATATGCAAGGTAAATACAGTACAACCTCTTCATGTCACAAATATATTACCTTCTTAAACATACAATATGTTTCTAAATGTTTACAGGTGTTCCCAGAATGTATCTTAAAAAGTGGAAGGAACATGAGAATACACCCGAAAAAAGCTTTTTCAGATAACAGATCTGTGTATCAGTATTACCAAAGCGAGAAACCTCAGGCCTTTTACTACTCAGAGTATGCAGAGCATGCAGTGTGTTGTTTATGTTCTACCGCCCAACAGGTCAGCTTTGACAGAAGCAAGGACAGGCATCAATGAAAAACATTATTTATGAAAAAGAGAATGGAAGGGCCAACTATTATTAAAGATTAAAGATAAATTCATAGGAGTAGCAATAATATAACGATGGCCCGGGCGGGAGACTGAACCACTTTAAAGGGCCTCATTACAAGTTTGGCAGTATTCTGGTGGTAAATTCACTGGAATTCTGTCAAACGAAATTACCCTTAGCAACAATTGGTCTGGCGGATTTACCGCCAGATTACAAATGGTGTTAGGCGGTGTTAGGCCCCATTTATTGGAAACCATAGAACTCCATGGGGATTTCGGCAGAATTACCACCGGCGCTAATTCAGGCAATTTTACCTTTTTTTGGCAGTAAAGTGGCATCTTTATCTCCAGCTTTTTTACTGGTGGAGAATCCTTCACTTCAACACCTAACTTGTAGTACAGCGGTACAGTTATGCAGCGTTAACAGAGTTCCCATTACCACCAATCTTTACCCCACCGCCTCACTCATAATGAGCCTGTTTGTGCTTTTCTTTTTTCAAATAGTCAGTTTATGATCACCCCGAAAAAGTATTGCTGTCCCCTAAGGCAGACCAAGAAGCAAGCAAAGGGCAAAAAAAATGTAGGTGTCTCCGTGCAGGACTAAAGAGTCAGCATCTATTTAAACAAGCATTGGAAATGCCAACAGTTTGAGCTTTTCTATAGGCATGGAAAAGGCACTCACCAGGCACAGCCATAGTAGTATTAACTGGCCATTGATGGTACAGGTGCAAAATGGCGCAAATATCTAGGTATATAAGAGTAGTGCCTGGCAAATGCTTAATACTTATACACAAGCCAAACCGGTTGGTATTGCCAATGGTTGTTTTTAACAGGACTTCAGTCAAGGACATGCAGAGTGCTTATAAATCGAGTGGCCTGGAAAGGATATGTTTTTACTACATCTGTCGCGGGTTTACAACTCTATTTAGGTCAACTCTCAGAAGACTGCTTTTAAAAACCCTGGCAGGCATTTGCAGTACATATGTTTATGATAAGTGCAGTAAAGCAGATTCCTGGAGACTTCTTGACGTAGAAAGGTACATTCCTTTATTGCTTCATAATAAGTTACAGCAAGTTACTTCTTAGGAGCCCCCTGGCACCCATCATCAGGCTTGATCTCTCCAACTGCTTGTGTCTAGAACCTTATCCCATAAACACTCTCTCACTCATAGAACAACATTCTCACAGCATTCTCTCTTACATCCTATGTTCCATGCAGAGGGTGTTGCTAGAGGGGGGGGCTGAGGTGGCTATAGCCCGGGTCTTTTGGTTGTAGCCCCGGGTGTAGGAGATACAACCAAAAAGGCGAGCTAGCCGCCAGTCCCGACAGTCCCAATATTAGCATAGCCCCAGATCCTTTCCAGACCTAGCAACACCCCTGGTTCCATGCACCCATCCAAGCACAATACAGCACATCTCGCTTCCTTGTCCAGCTTTATTAACATGCCAACGAAGCACTACACAAAACATCTCCCTTCCTTTCCTAACCCTCACATATACCAAGCAAATCCCACTGTGCACAGACACACCTACACATACGTTTTAACACACGTTGTAACTGCACCCACATGACACACAGACATACTCACTCTCTCACAATGCACTTTATTTTGAGAGCAGTGATGCTCTGAAAACACTTAGAAGTGAGTGGCCCTCTAGCAATAGCCAACTCTCATGAAAGAGAGACTCGTTCCACACCTTCTCCATTGACTACCCCACACAGCGGAAGCAGTGGTCCCATATACTCACCATACACATGGCGTTTAGAGAGTGCGGTGCCGCTCTATACCATTGACTACCCCACACACCGGAAGCGGTAGTCCCATACACTCATGATACACATGGCTCATTTAACAAGCGTGGTGTTGCTCGACTCCTTCTACACGCAGAGGCCAGGTGCATCCTCATACTTTGTTCCACTGACTACCCCACACACCAGACTTAGTAGCCCCATACACTCACCATACACATGGCTCATTTAACGAGTGCGTTGCCAATCAACTAATTCCACACACACACAGACCAGGTGCAGCCTCACACTTTGTTCCACTGACTACCTCACACACGGAAGCAGTAGCAGATACCTTCACCATACACATGGCTCTTTTAACGAACGCGTTGTGGCTCGATTATTATCCTGCACAGAGGCCTGGTGCAGTCTTACACTTTGTTCCCATAAATACCCTGCACACCGGAAGAAGTAGCTCCAAACCTTACCATACACAGGGCACATTTAACGGGTACGGTGTCACTCGCATTATACCACACACAGAGGCCTGGTGCAGTTCCATATTACTTCCCACTACTTGACACCATACAAAATGTAATTTAGGCATTTTCTAATTCATTACGATTCAAAAGTCAGTGTCAGTTTAATGGTGCTTTAGACATAAAAGTCCATTAATGCTCCTGCAGTACTACACCTACAACTCCTAAAACGTGTTATTACTACACACATAGATAGACTTGGTGCAGCACACAAAAAGTGCACAAAAAGTGCAGCCACAAAATGTACAAGCTTGTCGTAAATGCAAACCCATTAGTGGAAAGTACAACATAAAATGTAATTCCTTACCATCTATACCACCCACTGGCAGTGCTAAATACTGCATAACATCAAGGTAATTATCACTAGGATTAAAAATTATTCAAGCATAACAGCACAGCATTCAGATACCTAACCACGTGCTCGAACCCTATTATGCAATTTTTATTCTGACATTTCCTAACAGTTCATACCGCGAATGGGCAGTTCTAAATCCTGCAATCTCAAATGATAAATCCCTGTCGTAGCTTAATCCCAACACAAACGTTTTCCTCCATTACCAGCCAAAGCCCATTGACATTTTATACACATCTGTCAACTTCTTACCACCTTATAACATGACGTGGGAAGACACCTACTTCACAATTCAAACGTTTTCTGCCGAAAAACTCCTTGACTCCTTTAAACAAGACGTGCCATGACCTTTGACCCTTTCCTAGTCAAACATCTCTGACGTCTGACTCAGTAACCTCAAACACAGCACTGCTGATTCGTGCCTCTCCAGTGTTCAATCGGCGCTCTCTAAACAGACAGTTCTCCATCCACACATAGCCATGTGAGCGTGTCCTTCGTTATGGAAGCTCCGTGATGACTTTTTCATCATGCACTGTGTGCGCACATCATGTTCTCAGTACTACAAAAGGGTCCTTTCTTCAGAAGAGCCCGTTGGAGTCTCTGAGAATCACCAAAAGGCATCATTTATCACTGCGCCACCGTGCTGAACTGACCTTTTCAGCTCTCTACTCTACACAGCACTGTTCTCGCCAGTAACCTCAGCAGGCGAATCATTTTCCTCGAAGTGCACAGCAGCATGACACCACTTTGCTGTGCCGGGCGCCCTTGGTGCAGGTGCAAAACGGCACCAGTCACGCCTCTCCTTTCACACTGGGTGAACTTCAGTATACCCCTTGGTGTCACGGCTGTCGGCCACCCTGATTGATTCACTGCACCCTTCTACACAATCCTGGGTTTTCTTCTGCACCCTGGGTCTTCTTCGCGTCTTTGCCCTTGCTCTTCTGTTTCTCTTGTGCACTCACTCTTTTTTGCACTGGTTTTTCTTCTGCACCCTGGGTCTTACTTCATCCTTGTCCCGGGCACAAGTTCTTCTTTCTGCCCTGGGTCTTACTTCTCCTTCTTTGCCGTGGGCCTTCTTTTTTTGCCCTGGGTGATGAGCTGTAACCTTTAGGGGCAGTGGATCCTCTTCTTCTCTTGCCACACCCCCCAGAGCAGCTCACGTGTTTCCTGTTTTTCTCTTCTTTTGAGTGGCTGCACGCCTCAGTACTTAAATCTTGTCGTCAATGTAGTAAAGCAAATTCCTGGAGACTTCTGGAGGCACACAGGTAAATTCCTTTATTGCTTCATAAGAGGTTACAGAAAAATGTCTTCTTAGGAGCCCACTGACACGCTTCGCCAAGGATTCATATCTCCAACTGCTTGAGTCTAGAACCGTATCCCATAAACACTCTCTCACTCATAGAACAACATTCTCACAGCATTCTCTCTTACATCATAAGTTTCTTGCATCCACCCAAGCACAATACAACAATTAGGCTTATTTAAAGTGAGCTCAAAGAATTTCCCATGGTGAGGTATTTTGAGCGGGTAAGGGCTGGAACTGGGTGCGAAATTTCCCTTTTGTAATGGCTTGGGTGGCGAAGAACGATGATCTGGAGGGTTGCCGAGACCAATGCCTGAGTTTAAGATTCATTTTAAACCTTCCAGACATCACCTCTTTTGTTTTGCTTAGTCACCCCAAGTGGGAAGGGTATGCCCAGATGTGGATCCCGTGCCTGCTGGGCCTAGAGACCAAAGCTACTCCTCACTGATGAAGCGCAAAGAGGCCAAAACATGTCGAGGGATGCTTGTGGTCTCGTGCAGAATCGATACCAAACAGTTCGGGCTGGGCTGCCCTTTTCCAGTGGGACCACGCTTGATTTCCATATTGTCTTTTTCCATTTGTAATGGCTTGGCAGCCGTAGAACAGTTGCCTAGAGGGTTTCCCAGAGCAATGCCAGAGGTTAAGATTGATTCTAAACCTTCCAGCCATCACCTCTTTTGTTTTGCTTAGTCACCCAAAGACGGGGCGGGTACGCCCATTAATGCTCGCTCTAGATACCCAAACTACTGCTCATTGATGAGGCCCAACAAGGCTGAAACATGTCTGGGGATGCGTGTGGTCTCGTGCAGAAGGGATGTGACCATGCAGTTCGGGCAGGACATAAACACCATGTCCCATATCCATGCTGCTAATCATGTATAGTCCACATATCTCACATAACGAAGCCCGAACACTTTAATATACTTGACCCCAATGGTAGACATTTTGAATCTGGAACCAGATCCACGGGTCTGTGAAAAGTACATAGAAATCACCTGGAGGTATTTGTTTCCAATTTTCAAAACCACATTGCATAAATGATAATGATGTGTTATTTATATAGCACCTTTATCCAAAGGTTGATCAGACCCTCACCCCAGCCTCTAACTTATTCTTAACAAACCATCTGTACCCCAATTTATACATTTTTTCCACAGTGCACCATCCATGAATCCGGTCAGAAACTGCACTTCCCTGTTAAAAAATACATTGTTTATTTCACAAATGTAGGCCCGAGCATAGCAAGCACCTTTAACCGGGGCCCTGGTGCCATTATCCGCTGCCTAGCCCGTGGAATGGGTGATTATGGCTATTACACTTCACCTCATAAGTGATATATAGAAATCATGTTTCCTACAAAATATCACTTTTCTAATGCCCTGTAGTGAGCACCCAAGTCATGTTCAGCACAATCATACTGTTGTAATGCACTGTCATAGGTTTTTGAGCTGGATGTTCTTGTGGCGCAAATCATAAACCATTACTCTGCCTCTGTGCCCTCTCAACATCTTTATACAGTCAATTGTCACCACCAAAATGAAGAGGATGCTCCTCCAATGCATGTCAACAAATCATTCCTCAGTTCCAAATACGGATTATGTTATTTTTTGTCAAAGGAATCACTTTACAAAGAACCAAGAAATAAAGAAAGCACATCACATGGCACACAAATGTAAGTACTTGTAATAATGCTTTTTTTAAAAATCTTTCTTTGTTTTGGTTTATATAAACCTTTTCAAACAGAAAAGTAAGTAACAAAACAATTTAACAATACCATAAATCATTTCATCTACAATAGAAAAAAATAGATTTAAAAGCAACAATCTTTCCAATTTCTTAAAAAACATCAACATCCTTTGATGACATTATTTTATCTCTACACCAACGCATGCTATTTGCCTTAATCCATTTCCCATGTTTAATTTCTCTAAAATATTTAAGAACACATATTCCAATACGAATTATTCAAGACCACACACATTTTTAAGAAAGACAACAGCTCTCAACTTTAGCACCATTGATCTTCCATGTAGCATTTCATACCACAATGTTTCACAATTTGCTTGAGAGGTGTCAGTTACAAATTGCTTAAAATAGTCTATTCTTCCCGAAATTAATTTCGGACATTTCAATAACAGATAGTATAACGTTTCTCTTTCACCATCCACACAACAATGCCTACAGAATGTGTATTTGTCCAAAATTTAGTACCGAATATTCCTAATTTCTTGAGTGTTTAAAACATTCAGTCTAAATCTCATCACGAATTCCTGATTACTTGATCCGGATATTTTAAAATATGCATTTCAGGTTCAGGCTGCCATTTCCAAAAGGACACAGATTGGAAGTAGAGCCTTGAGCTCAATAAAGTTGCATTATTTCTCCCCTAATCAAAGGCTTTAACCAGGGCTTTGACTTTCAATGTTTTTATAACAGGTTTTGTAATGATGTTCCCATTAGGCGTAGAGATTGCGCAACACTTTCTTGTAGATTTTTCATAAAATACCCTATTTTATCGTCTGCTAGATAGCTGCATAGCTGTTTCCGATTCCCCAACGAGCATTTCCTTAATAAATATGCTTTTTTCCACATCATACAGCTCTCCAGAGAGGCTAATCCCAACTCATATCGAACCGTTTCAAAAGGAATACATTTAGGTAAGAAATACAAAACATTTCTCCATACGATGAGAAAGGAATTATGGCATCCGAATGAAATTCCAAACCATAACAGATTCTTGGAATTATTTTCTTCTTGTAGAATTCTATACTTGCATATAAACAATACATGCCATATTTCCTTTCAATGACCTTTAACTGTTCAGCAGCATCGTCAGTACTTGTAATAACATTGTATTGCAGAATGATCTACTGAAGTCTATGTAAAAGCTGGTACTTGTTGTGGTGGTGGGAATAAGTAGAAGGTGGATGACCCTCCAAATAAGGGTGAATCTGGAAGAACGCTCTACTAAATGGATGACAATTCAGTGTACAACAAAAGTCATGCATCTGGAAAAACACAGGATTGGAACTCACTAATAACTATTTCTTAGATATGAGTGAAATGAAGGTGCATGTATTTCACAAGATTATTTTGCTCTGTGGGGCATTTCTTCATGGGCAGCTCATAAGGATATTAGTACGGTTGTGCTGAAAATCATCAGCACATTGAGTTGACACACCTGCATTTGAGGGTGAAGCCTGTAGGTAAATCTATACAAAATGAAAGGATGCAAAGCAAAACTCTACTTTTAAAAGTGCACAAATGAACTAACTTGTGCGCAAAGCATTTGAAAGAAACGCATGCAAGGAAATGTTGTGGTGTTAGCTGCCCAGCTGCATTAAATGTGGGTTGGTCCATAGTAAAAGACAAGGCCCAAAAATAGTTATTTTTAGTTACATGGAAGAACGCAGCAATCTGTATATAATGGAGAACAGTCAAATATGGGATGAAAAGCAAAAGTAAAAACAAACCAAATTGAGGGATGCATTATTTCTGCTTTTTTCTTTACAGGACTGAGAATCAGCAGGATAATAATAGAAACCGATAGAGACATGAAGTGTAAATCTTTAACAGGAGCTTCATTGCAAAAATGTCATATCGATGCCCCTGTTTAAAGAACCAATTATAACATTGCAGCACAGACAATAAATAGTCATTTTAAAAGCTGAATTGTGAATGAAACTGCACCTTTTTTCTGGACAGCAACATTACAATTTCGCTGGCCACATTAACAGTGCAGGTGGATGTTATCCTAAGCAAATGAAACTCAGGCTTTAAAGCTGGGCTAAACGTTATGACACTGCCAGGATTTACAAAATGGGGCACATGTTTTCTTTGTTCTGGGAAAAGGTCTTTCAAGAAAGCAAATGCTACTCATTAACAAAGTCCAACCAACAATTTCATAAAATAAAACAAGGGATATATTCAGAGAATAAGACACACAGTAGACATACCCCAAGTAATCAGCAACTTCCATCAAACAGGTCTATTCCCTTCTTACAGAGACCTGATGTCTGGAATCAGTGATAGCCAGATGGTGGAATCATTCTAAGCAAATGAACCTCAATGAACTCTCTGACAAGGAATCCTATGACAACCATCGTCTCAGGGGTCATGAATTACCCAGCTCTGAGCCTCAAAGGGACCAACATTATATGACCTGTTGTTGTCAGACCACAAACAGAAAACACACATTTTTTGGATTCCATCAAATGGGAAGGAAAACAATTGCAGTTTTTAAATTGTACATATGGGATAACACTTTCATGAATATCTTTTGTTAGGAATGTTGTAGTAACTTACATTAAAAAAATGTTTACAGTGAAAAACTCTATACACTGAATGTAAAATGGTATTTTTATGATATTTGTTTAATTCGACAAATGAGATAAATGTAGATATTTTTTCTCAGAAACATCACATGTAAGTGATTCATTTATCCTAAAGTATGTGCTGGCTAGCCCTTCATTCTGAGTTGGGAATGAGATTGTTGATTGAAAGTATCAGTGAATGAAAAGCACACATCTGTCACATACACATCAAATGTCATGCCAAGATGAAAATTGCATTATTTGACTCATCTGAGTGAGAGCCATCTGGCAATCTAATTAGTGACTTGTTCACATGGGTGGAACATACTGTTTTAGACAATCACAATTGTTCAATATAAATATCTCCATGATGAAAACACATAATGGGAGAGAAACCGGGTTTAGATGTTACACCCATCAGGCGGCCTTCTTCAATAATTTGCAAAAAATACCAAGAAATGTTCCTGTTAACAAACCTAACTTTTATTTCATTTCACTGTAATAAATCTTTCCTCATTTATTGAGACACACACATGCATGGACAACAATAATTATAAAAGGCTAAACACGCCTTAACACATTTAACAGAGTGTGTCCTATAACACAAGATTATGCAACCTTAAATAAAGAGGCAAAATTATAAGACAAATTACAAAGGACCTGGCTATCCCTATCGGGATAGCACCTAATAATGTGAAGATAAATATGTCACTAAACATTAATGGTCTAACTACACATATAGACAACTCTTGTCACACATTTTTAAATTTTATTTTCACTAACAAACACATTATGATCTCATTGTGCATTGATTATGTAGCATGATTTAATCACTAGTATCCCCAATTTTCTAGATAGGAATCAATATTGAGGTAGTCGACACCACATAGATATTTCGGCACTTAACCCGTGAAACCTCTCCCAGAACACTCAGATCTAACACTAACAAACACCTTTGCATCCCCGGTTTCAGAAACGTGAGAACAGGTAACTTCTGGCATTCTGGATGTTGCAATGACGTGTGCGCCCATGGGGTGTTGACTACCTCAATATTGAGGTAGTAGACACCACATGGATGTTTCGGCACTTATCTCGCGAAACCTCTCCCAGAACACTCAGATCCAACACTGACACACACCTTTCATCCCCTGTTTCAAAAACGTGAGAACAGGCAACTCCAGTTTCCCAGTAGCAGCCCCCAGAATCTGGAACTCACTTCCAACCGCCATCTCCAATGAGCCTTCATTCCCCAAATTCAAGAAATCCCTCAAAACCTGGCTTTTCAACAAATTCTAAAAAGCCCAAAATCCATAGCAAAGTAACCAAAACTGAAAGTATATACTTGTTGTAAGAATGTAATTATATCCATTATAAGTACTACTAAGCCTTGCTTGCATCTGTAACCCTATGTAAATGACCTGTACAATGCATTAGAATCAATATTGCTTGACTCTGTAACTCTATGTACATGACCTGTATAACGCATTAACAATCAAAACTGTTATGTTTACAAATATGCCATTATGCACTAACTAAGTACCAAGTTATCCTGTATCAATTATGGGGCCGATTCATAGAACAAATGTTTGTTTGTTTATTTTATTTATATAGCGCACCAGACCCTGGAGCAAGAGGGCGCTTATAGACAAGTTACAGAAGGCACAGTATATGTAGAATTTACAGTTATACAATCTGTGGATGTAATATACAATATATACAGTCAAAGTAATTAGGGTAAACAATTGAAAATGTGCGCCGAAAATGGTGGCGCAAGCGTGAAATAGCAAGCACACGCGTGCGATTCACGGAAGGGCCAGCGCGTATTTCCCACGGGATGTGCGCTAAACCTGTGCGTGGCGCACACGTCATTGCAACATCCAGAGCGCGATGCGCACAGCGAAAGTGCACAACATTAGTGCACACCAAAAAGGGGGCGGAACACGGGGCAGAACACGCGGAATGGGGAACAACGAGTGAAAATAAGGGCGTAACTGGGGATGTACTGCTGGGAAGTACACAGAACGCCCACAAGCACGCGAACCACACGTATTCATGGAATTGAATAGGGGAAACACGCGCACGGCCAAAGACACGCACAGGCCTAAACACGTCCGCCACACAAAGGAAGGCGGTAGCGTCCCTGCGCATTGCAAAAGTGTGCGCAAACAACAAACACGTATGTACAGCTATGATGAATGTCCCATTCTGTGGCCCCCTAGGAGAAATGACGTGTCACGCAACGCTAAGACATCCCAAAAAAGCAAGAAAAAGAGAGAAGCGACCCCTGTAGCCACGTGCGTGTAAAAGAACACATGCAGTACGTTGTGGCAGCCAGGAACACAAAAAATACGTACGTGATCAACACGCAGGCTAGTATGTCTGGAAAAAAAGGCGTATGTGACTAACAGGGACACCCGCATCATGAAAAATAGCATGTGCATGTGCCACTCACTGTCTGCCTTGCGTATAGAAGAACGCGTAGCCAACACCCATGCCAAAAGAAGAAGTATGCACTGTAGCCGCTGTGAAGTAATCGCGTGTGAACCCCAACGCCTGGAAAACACACGCACCACTTTCCACGAAAAGCACATACAGAGCGATGGAAACCCACGTGGGACCCTCAACCCATGCCAGGGAAACGCTAGCGCGCACGTTAGGTCACCTACGCGCTTACGCGTCAAGGGCCTTTCCTCGGAATACACGCAAACGTGCAGTTTTTCATGTGTCAAATCACTCCGTATCAAGCTGGCCACCCGACAACACACGGAAGACCACGCTCCTTCCCAGAAAGCCGAATTACTGCCCACAGAGCCCCGAGCAGCCTCCCAGAAGCCAACTGCTGCTGCCTGCCTACCTGCTGCCACCGTGCCCTGCCATTTGGTGCCTGCACATCTGCCATCTGCAGGGGTCCAGTTGCTGTGACCACCCCTGCTGGAACAGAAGACTCCCGACTGGTGTTCCATCACTCCACAACCCAGCCCCAGGACCCAGTTGCCCACCCACACCTGACTCGGGGGTTGCCATGTCCGACACAACACCTTCCAGCACTAGTGGCAACCCCCCAGCACAGAGGCAGCTTCAGTGAAAAGGAAGTTGGTATGCTGGTGGAGCAAGTTCTGGGGCATTATGATGCCCACTTCACACCATTGCACGCCGACAATGAAGGACAGAAGAGGATCTGGAAGGACATAGTGGGTGCCATCAACGCAGAGGGGGTGGCACCCTGCGACATGAAACACGTCCAGAAGCGCTGGGAGGACTACAAGTCAAGGACCCTCAAGAAGGCCCGGTGCCTCTTA
This sequence comes from Ambystoma mexicanum, assembly GCF_040938575.1. Taxonomy (NCBI): domain Eukaryota; kingdom Metazoa; phylum Chordata; class Amphibia; order Caudata; family Ambystomatidae; genus Ambystoma; species Ambystoma mexicanum. Next base: position 293,207,163 of record NC_090924.1, on the reverse strand, counting down.
GAGACAGCGGATGCAAGGGTCACTGGGCCCGCTTACCACCCAGCAGATGAGGATCCTGGAGCGCATTCGCCCAGTACTTCACCACCAGATCCTCAGGATGCAGGCCCGTCTGGAGTTGAGTGGTAAGTGCCCATGCATTCACGTTTAAAACAGTGCATGTTGCAGTGTGCTGGTAGTTAGCTACTTGGCTGCATGTGTGACATGGGTCATGTATGGATGCGTGTGTGCAGGGACATGATGGTGCTGCATGTGAGTCCAGTCAGGCGTGACCCAAAGGGATGGTGTATGTGTTACAATGCATCATGCGGAGCAGCATGCGGAATGCACACATGTATGCATGCCTGTGTCTGTACTTTGACATGTTTGGGGTGTGAGAGATGTGTGCTGCTGTCATGGACATGCATGATGTACATGTCTGTGTGTCTGAGTAGTGTGTGCGCCATGGATGCATGACACATGTCTGTGACGATGTGTTGAATCACTGATGCAGCCTACTCATCCTTGTATCCCCTGTGTCTGTGGGCATACGGGCCCAGATGCATGACCCTCCGGTGATGCGTGTGCATGTGATCAGCATGTACCATGATGCATGTGAGTTTCAGCCCACCATTGGATGTTTCTATGGTGCGGTGGACATGGATGCAAATGTTTGTTGCATGCGCCATGCCAGTTCCTGCATGTGTGTTGCCTGCACTGACCCATGTGTTGTTGGGAGACATGATGGAAGTGACATTTGACAGTGCCACTCATGTGCTATTGCTTTCTGTCTAGGGAACTATTGTACAGTACCCTGATGCTTGTGTTCAATGTCTCCCTTTACAAAGCGGCGAGTGAAGAAGAGGGCGGAGACATTGCTGTGGAGGAAAGCGGCAGGGATGCCTCCACCGGCCGGTGACACAAGGCCCAGTCACCCTGCCAGGAAATTCCATCATCCGGAGCGAGGGGACTGGTGCCGCGTCTGCCACTACGGCTGCAGCGGAAGGGGCGGATGAGCCCCCATAGGGACCTGCAACGGCGGAAGACGGTGCAGAGTCATCCAGGATGGTGGTGTCTATAGAGGAGGAGGAGGCCGCTACAGAGCCGCACATGGGGCCTGGTGGGGGTGGTACCACTGGTGCACGTGTTGCAGTCCAGGGGCAGGGGCAGGAGGCAGCACTGGTTGCCGCGGAGGTGCCTGTGCATGTTTCTGTCCATGACACTGTGACTGCATCACCATGCACCAGCAGGGATGCCCCGTCCCAGGCCCATCGGCAGGTAGCTGGGAGGTCCACGTCATCTGGCACTCCTCTACCTGTGGACAAGGGGACCCGTGAGCAGATTGGTGTCGCGTTGCATACATGTGACATTCATGATGACGTGCGTGCTTCCTGGGGGGACCACGCACGTCATCACAAAGAGCTCTGTGCCAACATGTCCCAGTTGGGAGGGTCCATGGTCAGGGGTTTTCTCCATGTGTCGGCCAGTCTTGCAGCCCTCTCCTCCTCTGCGCACACTATACGCCAGTCGTTCTCTGTGCCGTCTTCCAGACCAGATGCCACCAAAGGCCCCCTGTGGATCTGACCCAACCATCGCAGCCAGCCAGGTGGAGATCCCATCCCTGCCGCAGTCGGGAGTCAGAGGTCCAGCAGGGGTGGCCACCCCACCAACTGGACCCCAGCGGATGGAGGATGTGCCGGCATCATCGGGCAGAGCACGTGCATGATGGCGCCGGGGGATTCCATGAGCCTGGATGCCATCGTGGTGGCAGAGGCAGTTGCGTCGGAGGCAGCAGCAGGCTCAGAGTGGGAGGCATCATGGCTCGGGGCCATCAAAACCCCGGGGGCAGGCATTGGCCGAGGGGCAGGAGGACTCCGGACTGGGAGTGTCTTCCATCTGGCAGCGGTTGGGCCGACAAATAGATGCGGAGAGGCAGCGGGTGGAGAGGGCACGGCTCAGGATGGTCAGGGCGGAGAACTCCATGCACCTGGCTTTGAGGCAGGCGGAGGGCCTCGAGGAAACTCGCAGGGAGTTGAGGGATTCCATAGCTGCATCCCTGCGAGACCTCGAGTCCAGGGAACAGGCCCGCCTCCGGAACATCAGCGTGGACTTCAATGATGTCCTGGGCCGGAACATCAAACAGTGAGCGGTGGGACTAGCCCGCCGCCTTTGTAAATAGTTATGTAGATGTAGGTTTCCTTTATTTATTTTTTCCTTTGGGGCATTGGGGCACATGGACTATGCCCCGCCTTTTTGTTTATAGTTATTTATTAGGTAGGTTTTTTCTTATGTTTCCTTTGGATTGTTGGGCACATGAACCCTTGATTTTTACATTGTATATAGTTATGGACCTGAATTTATATATTCTTTTTTTACCATGGAGGAATGGTTTTACTTTTATTTTGAAGTTTGAAGTTTGAAGTTTGAAGTTTAGTTTATTTGTAAAGCGCACCATGCCCGTGGACAACCGGGCGCATAATCATAGTGAAGGTTACAACAAAGTATACACATGGTACCAAATAGACAATCTTTACAAATTATGCATATACAAATTTACAAGTTATGATGGTTAAAGAGTGGGAAATGTACATAGAGATAGTTGTGGGTAGAGAGCCAGGCTGGCGTGAGGAACCTTATGATTTCTGTGTGAACAGCCAAGCTTTGGCGTTGTTCTTGAAGGTTAGGAACGCAGGTTCAGTTCTTAAGGGTTACCAGTCATTTGGTCGAAAAAAAAAATCGCCAGGACAAATGGTCGACACAATTTGGTCGAAAGACAAATGGTCGAAATTTCTTTTTTTTGTATTTTCACTTTTTTTTTTTTTGGGGGGGTCCCCCCACCCTTTTTTTTTTGCTTAAAAACTCTTTTTTTTCCTAAACGAAAACCTAAAAAATATATATATAAATAAAAAAAAAAATTCGACCATTTGGCTTTCGACCGAATTCCGTCGACCATTTGTCTTTCGACCAAATGTCTTTCGACCAAATGACTGGACAGCTTCTTAAGTGGGTTGGCAGAGAGTTCCACAATTTGGAAGCTAGAACAGGGAAGCTCGCACCACCCGCTTTTTGCAGTTTAAATCTGGGCAGGGTTAGGCTGTGAATTTGGGCTGATCTGGTGGGATGGGATGAGGAGTGAAGTGTGAGACGCGAAGAGAGGTATGGAGGTGCGTTGTTATTCAGGCATTTGTGCGTCAAGGCTAATGTTTTCAGGGCAATTCTGTGTTTTACCGGGAGCCAATGTAGGTCAGATCTGATGTTGGAAATATGGGACCATCTGGCAATATTGAGGGCTGCCCTTATTGCATTGTTTTGAATAGTTTGGAGTTTATTGATGTTGGACTGACTAGTCCCTAGGTAGAGGGCGCTACAGTAGTCGATTTTGGACATGATGAGTGTCCTAGCCAAAGTAGTGCAGTTGTGAAGGTTCAAAAATGGTCTGCAGGCGGTGATAAGTTTGGATGTATAGGCCGAGGCCGATCTAACCGCATTTGTTTGTCTGTTCATGGAGAGGGTGGAGTCCAGATAAACGCCTAAAGTTTTGGTGTCTTTAGAGACCCTGATGACCCTGATGACGTTGCCGTCAATAGTGAAGGCCTTGTAGGCTTGGTCGAGTTTGTTAAGACAATAGGTGGATCCTAGTAGTAAAAGCTCCGTCTTATCGTCGTTAAGGCAGAGTTCATGTTGGGCCATCCAGGCCTGGATGACCAAGTAGACATCATTCAAGGATTTGGTATCGACTGTGTAGTCACCAGTAATGGGAATGAGTATCTGGGTGTCATCCGCGTAATTAGTGTAGGATACACCCAGATAGTCAAGCACATCGAAGAGAGGCTTGATGAATACATTGTATAATGTAGGCGACACACAAGAGCCTTGGGGGACGCCGCAGAGAATAGGAGCGGGGTCTGCCGATGCTGAGGCAGAGAAGACCCGCATGGATCGGTTGCTGAGGAACGAGTGGATTCAGGCATTGGCAGAGTCAGAGAAGTAGGCAGCGGATTTAGATGTTGGCAGAGTATTTGATGATTGACCAAATCAAATGCTGCGGAGAGGTCGAGGAGTAGGAGTAACGCTAGCTTTCCATTGTCCTTAAGTGACTCCATCTGAGTTTTCAGATCAATCAGGGCTGTTTCGTGCCGTGTTTGGGGCGGAAACCTGATTGTATTAGCCCCAGGAGATTGTTGGACTCAAGGTAGTCTTGAATCTGCAGGTAAGCTGCGCGATCAAGAATCTTAAGCAGGAACCGGAACGTAGTGATAGGAAAGAAGTTGGTCGGGATGTTGGGGTCGAGGGACGGTAGCGGGATAACCCATGCATCCTTGAGATTGTCAGGGGCAGTGCCCGTTTTGAAGGAGGCATTTATGAAGGATGTGATGAAAGGGGCAAGGTGGTGCGAGGCTTCCTTAATGCAAGGGTCGCCTTGGCAGTTAGAAGGTTTGAGGTTGTTTATGATTCCTTCTACTTCACCGGTGGTAAGGGGGGAGAAGGCGAATGGTTTAACAGTTGGGTTAGCTGGGTGTTGGGTGCTAGGTGTAGATGAGAACAAAGGTTGTTTCAGCTGTAAAGACTTTTGCTTATCTCTAATTTTAGTTTGGAGGGTGGACATTTTTCCTAGGAGTGCTGTCTGAATATTTGTGCACCAGTTGCTGTCTTTAGGACAGGAATCAGGGGGGGTTGCAGGTGTCTCGAGTTCCTTAAGAATTTTGAATAATTCCTTCGTATTTGATTGTGCTGATGTGATATGGTTGTTAAAAGAATCTTTTTTGGCCTGGAGTAGAGCTTCTTTGTATTTGAGGGTGGCTAATAAGAGGCTGTCCTTGTCGGTGTCAGAGGGGTGACTTTTCCAGCGTGCCTCTGCACTATGTTTCTCTTTGCATAGCACTCTAAGCTGTGGTGTAAACCACGAGTTAAGGTGCACGTGTTGTTTAGGCCTTCTGAGTTTAAATGGGGCGAGTTTATAGCTGAAAGAACTGATTGGTTGTAGATGTTGGCTAAGATAGTTGGGTCCGAGCAGGAGTCCGAGGCATTATTGAGGGTAGGGAGGATGAGAGGGAGTAATTTTTCAGTAGTTATGTTCTTTTTGTTTCTGGTGAGGGTAGCTGGGGCGACAAGCGGCGTTGGTGGCAAGGCTGCTTCAATGCGAGGTGATGATGTGGTGGTCCGACCAAACGCAAGGGATGCTAGATAATAAGCGAATGTTGCAGTCTGTGTCACTGAGCCAGTCTAGGGCTCGCCCTTTGGTGTGTGTAGGTGCTTGTATATGGTGAGAGAAACCTAGGTCTGTTAAGGTGTTAGCAAGATCAAGGGCTGCCGGGTCATTGGGGTCTTGGATACCTAAGTTAAGGTCGCTGAGGATAATAGTTTGAGAGTTTGTTTTAGCTTTGTCAAGTACTAGAGTGGTAATGTCATCCACAAAGGAAGTGGGGGGCCTGGTGGTCTGTATAATAAGTGGATGGTAGCTGTTTGGTTGGCTGATAAGGTAAGTTTAGCAGAGAGTAATTCTGCGGAGTCCATCTTAATACTCGGTAATGTTCTAAGTCCTATCGAGTGGACTTTTGACTTTTGACTTCGTATTTGGTTTTATGGACGGACACTTTGGAGGCATTTTTCTTTGCATTTTATTAATTTCAACATCAATAATTTTTCCATCATTTCGGACATCCTTTTCTTCATCATTTTATTCTTGTGTAATTTTGTTTCATTCATTCATTTTTGTATATAATACATTTTTATTTTTTACTTCATTTGTGTGGTCTTCTCTCATTGGTTTTGTGCATGTCACGATGTGGGTTTTCTCAGTCATGTGTTGCCATTGTGTGGGTCTGATGGACTTGTACTCATGCACATACTGGTTATTTGGGATCTATCATGACATAGGGATTTCAATTTGGAGTTGATGGAATGCTTGTTTGGGTGTTTACACTGGGGTGGCGTGGGGTGGGATTTGGGTGGCCATATGAGCCATGGATCTGAATTGGGATGACGTGTTGGGTGGGGACATGAGTCGGGGCCTACTGGCAGGTGCCTGTCACTGGGGGTGCGGTGGGGACATGAGTCGGGGCCTGCTGGCAGGTGCCTGTCACTGGGGGTGGGGTTGGGGACATGATTTGGGCTCCCAAGTTCATGTGCCATTTGGCCTGGCTGCGGGTCATGTTCAGGGATGATGGGCTGCTTGCAGGAAGGGTCACACCCGCGTGGGCTGACACTGTAAAATCAAATGTAAAACTCCCCGCGCATCTCTCAGAATACACATACCCCTCCTTATATTTGTATAAAACTCTCTGTGCACCCCTCGGAATACACGTACCCCCTACCGCATGTAAAACTCCACATGCACCCCTCGGAATACACGTACCCCCCTATCGCATGTAAAACTTCACACGCACCCCTCGGAATACACGTACCCCCCTATCGCATGTAAAACTTCACACGCACCCCTCGGAATACACGTAACCCGCTCGCGCCAGGCCTATCGCGTGTGAAACTCCCCGCGCACCCCCGGAATACACGTACACCCCTATCGCGTGTAAAACTTCACATGCACCCCTCGGAATTCACATACCCCCCGATCACGTGTAAAATTTCACACGCACCCTTCGGAATGCACATAACCCCCTATCGCATGTAAAACTTCACACGCACCCCTCGGAATACACGTACCCCCCTATCACATGTAAAACTTCACACGCACTCCTTGAAATACACGTACCACCCTATCACGTGTAAAACTTCACACGCACCCCTCGGAATACAAGTACCCCGCTCGACACGTATCCCGCTCGCGCCAGGCCTATCGCGTGTGGAATTGTACGCGCACACTCGGAATATGCACAGGCAGCCCATCCACCCTCCCCATGCCCCGCAGGCAGCCCATCCCCCCTGGGCATGCCCCCCAGGCAGCCCACCCCACAGGGGGGAATTTTTCCACGTGTTTTCGCTGGCATGAGCGGGGTACGTGTATTACATGCGATAGGGGGGTACGTGTATTCCGGGGGGGTGTGTGTGAAGTTTTACACGTGATAGGGGGGTACGTTTATTCCGAGGGGTGCGCGTGCAATTCCACACGCGATAGGCCAGGCGCGAGTGGGGTATGTGTATTCCGAGGGGTGCATGGGGAGTTTTACACGTGATTTCGCTGGCACGAGCGGGGTACGTGTATTCCGAGGGGTGCGCAGGGAGTTTTACACGTGATTTCACTGGCGCGAGCGGGGTACGTGTAATAAATAAATACCAAATAAATAAATATATTTTTCATAGAGACGCCTTTGTCCGGACATATAAAAACGTTTTGAAATCTCTGGACATTGCACCAAATTGGAGTTCATGCTTTACCATTAGTTCAATCAATGTGATCTATAAACATAAAGAATCAAAGAATTCCGTCCATTAATATATTCACTCAAAACCACTTATTCTGCAAAATGAACATTTCTTAATTTAAAAAACAGAAAGGTTACTCCTCAACTAGATTACTCACCCCAATGAGCCTTGAAATTGTACAGTCTCCTGTAGGAATTGGGGACACCAAATGCCAAACATAAACTTTGGGTTCTCTTCATTAATATGTCCATGAAGTATGAAGAGGATCGTTTAGTGTGATGCCACTTTTGGAATACTTTCTAATCACATAGCCAGATCAAGAAACATAAATGATAAACAACTCAAAATGTAGTGGTGTGTAATCGATAAAAATCCAAAGCCACTGAATGAATGGACTCACACACTCACTGACTGAGATGCACTGACTGACAGACTGACTGGAACAAGGACAAAGAAAGAAGAATTGATAACAACGCAAAGGAAAATGGAATAGCCTACTCCAGCAAAAAAGATATGAATGGGTTGAGAAGAAAACACACAGCTATCACATCTGTATTTTGTACATAAATATGGGCATAGGCAAAGAAATAAGCTGATCAGATGCTTGGCACCTTCCCTTAATTAAAAAAACAAAACAAATAAAAGCACTAACTTATCCCACACTGCAACCATACCAGGCACCACAGGATTCAGAAGGCACTGAGTTAACACAGACTTCTGTATCGCCTCCTCTGAATTAGAAATTAATGGGTCAAGAGGAAAACACAAGCTTCTGACATCTCAATATTTCAAATGCACCTAGGTAAATGGAAAGTAATAAACTGACCAGACACTAATCACCCGCTCTTACTTAAAAGAAATACTAGGCTATAACAGTAGGTTATTCAACACCAAAACCATGCACTAGCTGCAATGAGTCTCAAGACACTGGAAAGGCACCTCTGTGTCTGATGTGAAAAATAATTGGAATAGGTCAAGAGGAAATGGGAAATTCACACATATTCACTACACAGCCAGTGGGGGCATGTGTATCGCTACTGGTTCATGTTATTCATACTGGACATTTTTTTATGTGCAAAGATTGTTGGTACAGCATTTGGTACTAATCTTTTGTTCGTTCTGCGTTAGCCTTTCGGGTTAATTATACAGACTTGCACATCTCAGAGCTGAAATGATAAATGAATCAGAAATAATGATTTCCTCTTCTAGTTTAAGATGTAATATGTACATCTAACCATGTCATCAGGTTGTACCTCACAGTTGTTTATCCATTGTTGGATTCTGACATATTATTGGTAAAAAGTGTGTTTTCTGGCTTCTTGGTATGTGTAGTGTACAGACAACAGATTGTGACTCAAGATGGTACTTGACTACCAAATAAACGCAGACTTGGGCATTCCAATTAATTAATAATACAAGCTTAAAACTTTACCTTCCAGTCAGGCCCCAGACCAAAATGATTCTGTTATTAAGTAATTCAACTTACTACAAGAATGAACTGATTTATTAGTATGTGAACGTAGTTATACTCATAGAATTCTGATTCAAAAAGTTGCTTTTATTTTGTGCTTGGTGGCAAAGAAGAAATGATGTGTTGGCTAGTAGTTTGTACCCAGTGGAATCTACAGTAATGGATGCACATGGAAACAACTGTTATTTAATAGACTAGGGTTTCGACGTGGTTATAAACATGGATGCAGAATTGTAATGGGCACGTTGTAGCTCGTTGTTGATTGATCACCTGACAGCGCCCTGGTAGACACACAACGGGGGTCGTTATAAATAAAAGGGTAATCACATGCAGGGGACCATTAACAGTTACAAACAAGAAGAACATGCATAGATGGGGTCACACCCCTGCTCAGATGAAGGCACCACAGTCTGCCATATAAGGTATATGGACTGTGCTGCCTGCCTCACAGGTGAGGGGCAGAAACCCCCTTCACCCATAGTGGCGAGCTGCCACTGCTCTTAAAACTGAAATACAGTCTAGAAGAACTTGGAATCAATTGACAGATAGAACAATGCACAATGGATCACTTGATGAACTTTAATGTTGGCCATGCATCCACCAAGTGTACGCATTGTTTGCAACCAAACAATGGAACTTATTGAGAGGAAATACAATTTTCCTTCATTTGATTAGACACAGACAACAGATGAAGCCTGTAGAATGTTATTGATAATATTAGCCTTGGCAGCCATCCCTACCTAGGCATAAAATATGGCCTGACTACCAGCCATACAGTGATACTGCAAATGATATAATAATGATGCGTCCTTAACAACCATAAACAGAAAACTAAAATACAGTGTCATTACAGTGGATATTGGATGAATGGATGGATGCATGGGTGGATAGATGGATTGATGTGAAGTGCAACAAATGTATGGAGATATGGGTCATTAATGTACCACAGTATGCTATAGAATAGATGACATGTTAGGTTGGTTAGGTTACAGTACTATTTGAGAAATAGTAATAATAATAATAATAATAATAATAATAATAATAATAATAACAATTATAAGAAAAACTCATTCATTTTTATTGACCAGCAGGCAAGCAGTGCACTGTCTCTTATACATCAATATTACAAGCGTATATGGAAAGGAAAGTAAAGGACATGTTGCCTTAAAGTCTTTTTTTCAACGATATATTTTTGTGGGGGACCTTCTTCTGCTAATTATGAAAGACACAACAAATTGTCCAGACAACACATGCTTTCTTGTAATGTGGCATCAATTGAAACTTCTGACTATTAAAGCAAGCTAATATATTATCCAGGAGATATGATTGAGATACAAGAATGTTATCTTTTCTGCCACTGCCTTGCATCTGGATTTCTTCTGTTTGTCATGTTGTTATTTATGCATCACTATACTGTTTTTCAAACATAAAGGTGTGCAAACCATCCATAGTAATCTTTAAAGACATTGTTAAGTCAAAATTAAAAAAGATATTAGGTGGTGTGGCGCAATGAAGAACATGAAACAGTATGAATCCACCATGTATTAGCAAAAAGCATGACAGGTGATTCACAAGTGTAGTTTTGTAAAAGGGCCCTACTGCTAAAGTACTTACCAAAGGTATAATTTCACCTACATCCGTGCTACACCAGGGCACTTGACAAGGCTTTCCACTTTCACCCATGCTTTTTGTTCTTTTTGTTTGATCCCTTGGCTGCTGCTATCAGATCAGAGAGCCGAATTGTGGGAGTACATTTGCAAGGTGTGATGCAGAAAATATTGTTATATGCGGATTGCCTTCTGTTAGTAGTAAAGGATCAACAGAACAGTCACCAGCACCCTCGTTAATGGATCATATTGAAAGATTTTGCCAGCTTTCTAATTACATGATAAACTGGTTTCGATCAGAGGCCCCGCCCTGCTCTCAATCTTGCAACAAAGCAAATTTGACAGGCTTTGGTTTTAAATGGTGCCCTGTTAAGATGCTGTATCTGTGTGTCTGGCTGACTAAGAAGATGCTGGTCAGGATGGAGACTAACCTAAAACTTGCAGTGGATAATCTAGACTTAGAGTTGCAGCAATGGGAATCTCTCAACCTCTGTTTGGGGGGTGGGGGTGAACACCTTGAAGATGATGGCGGAACCTCAGATCACGTATGCTATGAGTATGATCCCTCTCCCACCGACCAGGACCCAAATGAACAGACAGTTTGATTCAATCATTTTATGAAATTGTAAACCACTGAGATTGCAGCTATGAACATTCCAGCTACCAATTGATAACGGTGGCCTAAGGGTACCTTACTTTATGAGATATCATTTGGCTTGTATGTCCCGATATATAGTCCCTTTTTTGCGGGAGCCTTTTGATGAATGGAAAATACCGGAGGCAAGTGCTAATGGCCCACTCACACCATCAGCTCTGATGATGGCAGTGAATGATAAGTAGATGAATACATCTCTTCTTACTGAGTTTTTACGGAGGTGTTGGCAGGAGAAGCTAAACAACTGAAGATTTTTATAGAGGTGTTGGCGGGAGATAGCTAAACAACTGAAGATGGATGCTCTATTTGTGAGTTCTGCACCAATATGGCTTAATTGATCGATTAAACTCATCAATAACACACTGTTGTGGCTGGATTGGCATCTTGGTGGAGTAGGCCAAATTGGTGACCCATTTTGTAAAGGGTCATGGATTTCCTTTAGGAATTTGTGTCTAAAATGTGATTTCGGAGAATGCACATATGGAGAATATAGATTAATTAAAGCTGCAATTCCTTTGGGTCAATTGTCAGGTGAAGATCTAAAAGATGCATTAATTTGTCTGGGGGTTCAAGAGCAGCGTGCATTGTCTGTGTGCACACCTTTGAGTGGATCAGCTGATTGGAATACTGAACTTCTTGAAACTTGGTCGAATTATCTCTCCATTGGCATGTTGACAACACAATGGGAAGGACATTGTAGAAATGTTCCTAGCATGTCTATTAACATTGATGAGAGGGAAAAGCAAGTCAAGTTGTTTAACAGAGTGTTCTGGACGCCGGCATGGATGAGTGAGCAGGGTTTAAGTTAGTCAAAGGCAGGTTGGGGCTGTCGTCAAGCGACAGGATCACTAGAGTTTATGCAATGGGACTGCGATAGGCTTAGGAAATTCTGGATTGAAATTGCAAACATTCTCAACACTGTCCTCAGAGTGAAAAATGTATATGATTTATGATATTGGGGGATGACTCTGATTTGGAGGATTAGATTTGGCATACCATCAGGTGACCTGGGCAAGAAGATTATCCTGCGGAACTGGAAATCCAATATCTTTACTACCAAAGTGATGTGTATACAGGAAATATACTCTCTTTCCAACACAGAGGGAGCGGTCACGGAGATTCTGAAGAATAACTATATATTTGAGGACATTTCAATCATTATCCTTGATCTGGATTTGGAGTGACATGAGTCTGGTGATTTCCAAGATGTCTGTGGAGGTTTTTATTTATGAACTTCTTTTTTTTTATTGTGGTGTAATATGTTTTTGGTGTGAAATCTTTAATTTTGACTGCAAAAAAAGTCCATCCGAATTCTAATATAAAAAAAAAAACGCATATCATAAAGTCTCTTTACCCTATACATCTTAATATCTAATATTGTAGCAATTATTCGTTTTTAAATCACATTGCGTCAGAATGCTTCTTGAAATGCAGGCACATGAGATGCAGTTCCTTTCATGCCCCACACTTTTTTAATAAAAATCAATTCATCCATCAATCCATACCTCCTCCTATACCTCCTTAAATTATATAATTTTAAATGTAATACACTTACTGGGACTCATGTAGAGAACGTTTGATTACGTTATACATTCATCAAGATGTATAAAGAGATTTGATAGAGCAATAATGTAGCCTTACAAATAGTTTCAATCAGTAAGAATCAGTGGCGTAGCATGGAATTTGGGGGGCCCCCCCTCTGAGCCATGCTAAGGGCCACCCAGCCCTGCAACAAATCACAGGTCACGCCACACTCTGGGCCGGCCTAGATTAATACATTTGCGCAATACGCTCAGACGTGCTGCTTCAGGGTTACAGCCGAACCATGTACTAGAAGAAGCGTATATATATGAGTTTTAATGCATTATACAGCACAATTTCTGAGAAAAATTGGCTAAAAAGCCAGAGCGTTTGCAAATGTTTTGTAGGGTAACACCACTCCAAAAATCCAATACATGCAAGTCACCAACAGTGTACAGGAACATTAATGCTTTATTTAATGTAATTCTTTGCTATTAAAAATGCCATGCCACAATGAAAACATGCCCACCTAGCTGCACATTATAGACCTGTCTGCACAGGTAATAACATATTACAATAAAGCATGCCAGACCATATTTAGACATACCTAGACTGGTTGCACCAAAATGCCAGTCAAAGCAATAACACATATCATTGTTGTTTTATCACAGATGCCCAGACATATTTACAGTGCCACAGGAAGAAATGGCTAGACTGGCAGCACCCACATGCAAGTCTAGCCAGTTAATTACACTTAGCAGGACTGCTTTATCAGGGATACCAAGTTAAAAAAAGTTAAGCCAAACTAGGAAATGACTAGACTGGCTGCACCCAAATGCCTCGCTAGCCACTAATAACACTTATCATGCCTGCTTAGTCTGGTGATGGATTACCATTACTATTTATTGCCCAATCCCCACACCCCCACACATCCCCTCTCCATCAAACCCCCTGCCTCAACCCCCAAAATCATCACATCAGCCCACAATTACATCCACGTCCCTCTTCCTTGTCCCAGTGCTGACATATGAGACACCTTGCCTCATAGGTAAGTACTAGGATGAGGAAGAGTGGGTCTAGGAGTAATTAAAGTTAGAGGTAACTAAGCCAGGCATTAACTCCATGACCCGCTACCTCATCCCGGTACTTGTGTATGAGGTAAAGTGCCTCATACACAAGTACTGGGACCTGGAAGAATGGGGATACAGATAATGAAGATTACCAATAAGTAATCATGGCATTAAACACAAGCAGTGCCACAACGACATTGATCTGACTGGACCTCAGTCCTCTCCCCCACCCCCTGAAATTTTTTGGCTATGTTGGCTCGACCTCACTGACCTACAAAGCCGTTGCCAGACAGACCAGGTAACAGATGTTAAACAGCACCTGTGTTTCATCATTAACAAAGGCCTGGCAGTTACTAATGTAAAGCATTTCACTGTTAGTTGTTAGGCAGTTGAAATTGTGATGTGAGTTTAGTACTTGCATGCCAGGGGAGTGATTGGAAGGGTAGAGAGGGGGCAGGAGACCGCTCATTCTCACAGCAGCCCATAAGTGGGTGCTTTCAGCCATAAAGGAGTGTTAACTGCTTGTAACATTGAAGCTGCAAAAGAATTGTCTCATTAGAATGCGTAAAGAAGTTTGATGTCCCCACACAGCTTGTCCCTCTCCTACCGCCCGTAAAGTTAGCACCTCTCCCAACATTTGAAGGGTTAGCCCCTGAAAATGAAAGTTTTGTTGAGCCCCTGAATACAAGCCCACAGAGCATTCACCATACACATACACACGCACACTCAGCCACCCTTATATTTAAGTGTGTACCCTTTCACCATACAGGAACACCCAGACAGCCACTTATACATTAAAGTGTGCACCCTTTCACCATACAGGAACACCCAGACAGCCACTTGTACATTAAAGTGTGCACCCTTTCACCATACAGGAACACCCAGGCAGCCACCCTTACATTAACATGTGCCCCTTTTCACTATACACTCACACACGCACACACCCAGCCACCCTTACATTTGAGTGTGCACTGTTTCACCATACACTCACACAGGCATACCCAGGCCTCATTAATGCACATTACATTATATACATACACACACACACACACACACACACACACACACACACACACACACATTGAGCCAGGGAACACGACCTTCAGCTCCCTACAACAGCCAGAAATGCTTGTTCCCGTCATCTGCAGGCGATCTGGAGGCCTCGTGTCTTGGGGTGCAGGGGAGCCCATTTATTTCAAAAAGAAATAGTTTATTTTTGTAGTCACTCTTCCTTCATAAAGAAATGATTTCTTTATGGTGTGACCATTTCTTTTTTACTGTTTTTGAATTTAGCATTTTTGTTTTTGTAGTCTGAGCGGCCCCTTCCCTGGACATGGGTGGGGCCATCCGCACCCCCGATACATCAGTGGTAAGAATAATCAACCATATGCAAACACTGATAAGACAGTGAGAACTGAGCAACACTGTTTTTTCATGGATTGGAGGTGATAGCGTCGTTCGCATTTCCAGGATGGCAAGCGATTGTGTAAAGATGTTCAGAGAGTGCAGATGTCTGGCGTTGCAAGCATCAACCATAACGGGATGTTATGATTTGTAGTATAAGAGCATTGAGTGCAAATTCGAACAATTAAGACATGATGGCCAAGCTGAAGAAGGATGCGTCATGGATGGGTCACGGTCTTCAAGTCGGTGATGCTTCATAGAAAACATAATTACAATACATTACTATGCGGCTTGGATTAGGTGTACAGACAATATGTGGAGAAAAAGTGAGGGGGGCGACTTTGCTTTCAACTTCAAACACACTATAAGAAAGCACCACGCCTTTTAATATGAGTTCCTTGGATCTTCCTAACATCTTCCCCTCCCTGTAATAAACACCAAATCAGCCTTTTACATGTTTCTTTCCTGTGTATGTATTACACGTGAACATTGCGATTTTTCAACAACATAGCATTACAATGTTGTCCTGTAAAATTGTGATTTCTTACACGTGCATTTCCAAGTCATGTAAGGCCATTCTTCGTGGTCAAAATTGTGATGTTTGCCCAACCAGGCATGAAACATGCTACCAATTCAAATCAACCACAAAAAGTACACACATTGTATCGGCTGGCTTCACTGGTGTGCAGTTTAATTATTTTAAACTGAATTCCTCTACTTTTCAAAGATCCCCGGATGATTACAGCCTATCTATAAGTATCTATTCCAATATTTTAATTCAATTCATGAATAGATTGCTGCACTTTTTTGTTAAATCAAGCTAAACAACATGTTTTCATTTGCAAATGAAATACGTCTTACTCTCTAACACCTACCTTAATTGCTGCTTCATAATATCCAATAGTTATGTTATGTTTACTTGGTTCCATGAGATGCTCATCCAGCATTGTGATTCTATATCATGATTTTGAAAATATTCTAAAAATCATTTCTCAGCCATCTGCAAACCAGAAACCTTCACTACTCCCCTCAAATACCCTCCCCACATCTCTGCCACTATCAAACTTATATTAGCTCCCACTTTTGCCATTAGAAGTGCATTTTCTAAACAAATTGCATTGTAAAACAACACAATGTAAAAGGACCGATTTTCAAAAATGGTAGGCCTCCACATTGGAAATGCATCATGGGAGATATGTAAATGATTTTGGTGCTAATTGTGTTGATTTTCAGATTTGTCAAAGCAGGGTCATCAAAGGTGGAGTCCTAATTGTTTTCATTAAACCTGCTTGGTATAAGTAAGAGAAAATAATTTCTGGTGCGGCAAGATCCTCTCAAAATGCACTTTCGGAAAAAAGTAGTATTTTATGGTTTCATGTATCACTTTCTATTTTCGATCACTACTCCTAATGCCTCCCTTTTTCCAGTGTACACTCTCCATCAGCCTGATTCATGGAATTATGTGCGTGTAAAATACCGATTTGCGCGCCATTCTGCCCGAAAATCCCCGTTTGAGGTGTGGGTATTTTTGGACAGAATTGCACGCAAATCTGCGTTTTACGTGCAAATAATTCCATGAATCAGAGGCCATATTAGACCCTGTCATACACTTCCAAACCACTAAGAAACACATCACAAATAGGTACTGCTGTCTTCCAGCATATCCTATTCACTTAACACAGGGACATGCCTGTCTTAACTTTTCACTTGCTTTGGACTATGTTTTTAAGTAGCAGTTATTATCCAGCCATTGAAAATTACACCTCAGTTGTGGGCCTTGCTTCATTGCGTGTGCTAGAAAGCAGCCATTGCTGTCAAATTAAATTGAATTGAGCTGAAGCACCGATTTTCGTTGCCCACATCGTGTGCCTCTGCAACACCACCTGCACCTCTTTATCCCTGACACATGCTCTGCTTGCTGCAGTTGAACCTCTGCCTGACCTCACATGGTTCTCCTTAGATTTGCCTGTGCCTCCTTGGTACCTTGAATGCGTCAATCAGCCGCAAACAAATAGGCAGCAGTTATCCGGATCCCACTGATTATGACTTGGTCACACATTGGAGCTTGTTTCATTACCAGTAGTTTGTCTGCAAATGTCACACTTTTCAAATTGGGATTGGGATGAAACACTTATTCCTGTGGCTCGTATTGCCCCCACACCATATGCAGGACTGCATCTCTCCCTCTACATTTGACACGTCGGTCTGAATCCTGCAGCTCTGCCTCACCTCATATGGGACCGTGCAGCTCTGCCCTTGCCTCACAATGCACCCTGCAGCTCGGCCTGTGTGTCGGCTCACACTGGTCCCCTTCTTCTATGCAGTACCTTACCCATCATGCAGGGTGAGGCAGCACTCTTTCTTCCAGAAATGCATCTCTACCCTATGCATGGCCTTCCATGCAGTGCTTTAAGTGGGGTGAGAAATCAATGGGGGGCTGTGATGAGGGGGTGGCCCAAATGATGGGCGTGGCCTGATGTGTGTTGTGCATGTCGGCGCAAGGTGTGGAACTCAAACTTTTTTGAAAATGTTAATACTCACCATCACCAATCAGCACACATTAACAATTAACTGACAAAATAGCCTACGTCTTATGCTATTTTGAAACATCTCAAAAGACATAAGTTAGTACCCCCATCTATGTTCTTACCCTGTAAGAAGCTACATTTGGGCACTAGCTCATTTGTTCTATCTCTTTTGTCTTGCTGCTGTCTTGTCACTCGCAGGCTAGCTCCAGTGGGCGAGGTGTACAAATAAAAGTAGTGGAACAATGTTCCTGCTGTCTGCCCTCTTTTCTGCCCCTTCCTCCCTGTAATCCCCCGCCCCCAATTCAAACCCCATGCCTCAATTCTTCCTTTCCTCCACTCCACCCCACAACCCTGACAACAATTCGATCAAGACAGAACAAAACAAGGTGAAAGAATATGCATTTTAATGACCACCATCAGTGTTTCTTTGTCCCCTAGAGCATGCAGCTTTGTGCAGACTTCACTTCTAGTCACCCACCCACCTCTTAAGGGACATGCCCATGACGATAGCCAAACACACCCTTCACCTTACCTGCAGAAATTGCAGCACTTACAGCAGCTGCAACCCCTGCCTCTCCCTGTGCTACCCCTAGCCGTGTCCTTGCTACCCCTGGGCCACTGGACAAAGAGGCAGTGTTAAGAGTAGATATCTGTGTTGCACCTGAAAAAGGGGGTTGTAAATGCAGCTAAATGTGCTGTGCCACAGCTTTATTCACCTGGAATCACGATCTTGTTAGCTGGAGAAATAACAGGGATGCAGGATATGGGTGCATGGTTGGGTTCAGAGGTGGGGCTGTCTGTGCAGCTCACATCCAGTACTGTAGCAACAGGAAGGGTATGGGGGCTTGGTCTAGCTAGTTGGGAGCCACTGAGCCACTGGGCCTGTGATGAGAGGGATGTGCCCCCGTGGCTTCTGCCACCAATCCTGCCTGGGCACTGTGTGACCTGACCCAGATCTGCCAGACCTGCATCACAGGCACACTGTAGATAGACACATGGTGCCCTCCACCTTTGAAATAAACCATCTGTTGCTTCCACAAGCAGAAAAATATATATGTTTGGAAGAATAGCCCAGGGGCAAGGCACTTGCTTTGGGAACAAGAGGATGCAGCGGAACATGGGTTCAGTTGCCGGTCCAGTGCTTGGAAGCTGGAGGAGGCTGGCATTAAGCAAGATAATAAGGACCAAAGAAAATGAAAAAATGAGCCTTTTCTTGGGGTGATCCCATGGAGCTCATGCTGCAGGTTTACATTTTAAAATATAAGAAAGCTGCAATGACTGCGACCTGCAACACATCCTTCCCCTCTGTCTCCCATCTAACAAAAAACTGTGGGTAACTTACCAAATAAGCAAAACTGAAAGGTGAAGGTTTCAAATAATTCATAACCTCTGGCAGAGCTCTGTGCAACCCTCCAGACCATCGTTTTGCAGCCTGCCAAACCCCTACAGAAGGGGAAAGACCATATTCAAATCATGCTGCGTCCCACGCCAAAAGGGGCAGTCCAGTCCGAACTGCTAGGTCACATCCCTTCTGCACAAGACCACAAGCATCCCCTGGCATGTTCCAGCCTAATTGAAGTCATGAGTGAGGAGCCGCCCACGTCTCTAGGACCAGCATGCTTTTCTAGGGGAAATGTTGTGGAGCTGCTGATTACATTTTAAAATAAAAAACGCTGCAATTACTGCAACCTGCAACACAACTTCCAACATGTCCCCTCCGTCTCCCCTCTGACAAAAATAAATGTGGGTTGCATACCAAATAAGTAAAACATAAAGGTGATTGCTGGAAGGTTTCAAATCATTCAGTACCATTGGCACAGCTCTGGTCAACACGCTGGGCCATCATTTTTCAGCCTGCCAAGCCACTACAAGACGGGAAACACCATATGCAAATCAGGCTTGGTGCCACCACAAAAGGCACAGTCCAGCCCGAACTGCTATGCCACATCTAGCATCAATCATTCTTTACCTGAAAAGAGTGGCGGCACAAACGTTAAGTGACCGCTTTGCAGCCTGGAGACTGTGGGGGATTCAAATAATAATGCCTAAATTGTATAGTCTCCAACCACACATATGCAACACACATCTTTCAAGTGGTCTATGTGAACGGTAATGCCTAGTAAGATCGACGCATGGAGGAATATGCCCAGCACAGCAGGAATGACAGAGAGGGGCAACAAATAAGTCTTTCTGTACATGATGCAGGTGGACTGATTCACACCTGCAGCGTCCCCCAGTCCCAATTTTGAGCCCCATAGCCGCTCATTCCACCCACACCTAGAAACGCCTATGGACACATCACATGATGATTATCTAAGTAGGGTGTGGGGTCCATCCACAACCCCTTGTTCACACATTTTAAGCTATTAGGATTTAAACCACAGGAACAAAACCAAAACAGGGCGTCGGTGATGGGCACGGAATCTACTGTTCAGCGGTTGTGTTTTTTCTTATTGATGGCCACATAGCCTCACCGTGAAGCAGGACATTGTTTTTGCTGTCTATATGAGTTTGTTTCTGAGCTTCGCCACTGTTAGGGCTGATAGGATAACGACTGGGAGTTGCAGATAGCTCAATCTGAATTCAAATGCAGTGTTTTCCTCTTAGTGTCAATTTCCTTCATGCTGACATTGAGGTGTATAAAGCAATATGCTAGGCATGCATGTGCAAGCTATGCTTTACTCAGTATCAAGTAAACTGTTCAAGAAGAAGAGATTACACCGCATCAAAAACAAGCACATTTCCGCTCTTAAAATAAAAACCTGGCAGAGTTACGGGAGTATGATTCTCTTACTTTCTTGGGTGATTTTTAGGGCTATTGCAATGACGTTCTGCTCTTTTAGTCCGTTTTCTTTTGTGATCAAATGGGCCCAGAACTGTGTTTTTCATGCTACATGAGTATGATGATTAGGGGTTTAACATAACAGTAGAGCATCATGCTTGTGAGTTCTGTACTGTATTGTTCTTGTCTAGCCTACCTAAATGTGAGTGTAGCATGCTCTGTAGGATCTTGATATGGGCAATTAGTCAATGTTCCTTGTTTGACAATTGGGGCTAGAGCTGGCAGGGAGGTTATTTGGGGGACACTAGGGGTCGCAGCTGCGACACCTGTTGTCTCCCTTGCTACCCCTGTATTAAAAACTGAAGCTTCTGGACACTGGATAAGTGGGACCGCGCAGCTCCTCAACCTTCAGAGTGAAGGCTGGGCCAGGGCTTGCAGCGTGAGAAGGAATCGTCAGAAGTGGTTGGAGCTGACTGTGACATGTGGCCCATGTCACATGCCACAATTAGCTCCAACCTCTTTCTCCTCCGGGTGCCTCGCGGCTCATATACAGGAACCAAGAAGCTCTCCCAGATTCCTGGTTCCTGTTTGTGAACAGGACAGAGGAGCCGAGGGTGGTCTGGAGTGACAGACCGAAACTGGAAAAAGCGGTAAGAAGGCTTTTTTTTGTTTATAAATAAAATGTGATGTGTATTTTGCATGTATGAAGTGTGTCTGCTAGGGTTAGTGAGTGGTGGGTAAATGAGAAGAAATTTGAACTGTAAATGTTGGATGACAAGTATAATATGTATTACTCTTGTGTTGGATCTATGTGCTAAAGGTATAATGCAGAATAAAGTATTATTTTAATGATGATGATGATAGTATGTGTGTTTGAATGTTCTTGGTGGGTGTGTGCCTGTGTAGATAGTGCAGTGAGTGTGGATGTAAGATAAGGTGTATGAATGAGTGACTGGTGGGTGAATGAGTAGGAATGTGATAGTGTGTCTTTGAATGGTCTGGGTGGGTGCGTTCCTGTGTGGAGAATGCAGCACAAGTGGACGTGGAAGTTTAAGGGTGAGTGGAGATGGCTGAAATAATGGCTGAAAGGAGAGCGCCTGGAAACACGGGTGTTAGATGCATCGGAAGGTCGTGTGCCATCACTCATCATGATGTCTTTTGATGGCAGGTTCAAATGTCATCACTTCACGTGATGTCATCAGAGGTCAAGGCTTGTGTGATTTCACTTCCACTACGCAGGCATTTTGGTGAAATGACATCCCTGAGAGCTGCTAAGGTATAGACAGTATGGTGGGTGTTCCCCTCATGTCATTTTATGTACATGTAGCAGGAACAGGAATTACCTACAGTTAATAAATTAGATGCTAGGGTCTAGCATCTTTCATCAGGCTGTAGCTTCTGATACCACCCTAGCCATGAGGTAACTGAGTGGAAAGGAGGAATATGAACAAATTCTCGAGCCGTGCAAGGTGAAGCTGCAAAGTTTGGAACACCCACTGCAACCCGCAAAGGAGAAATCCACCCAAACAAGTCGGGAGTCTCCTCCTTGGTCTGGTCAGGTGCCAGCTGGGGGGAGTGGTGTAATGATCCAGGTTAGCAAGGTTTTGTCTGGGATAGTTCAGCTTCTGAGGAATTTGTCAATGTGGGGTGAGGCCAAGGGCAGGACGACCATAGATGTTGCTGGAGTCTAAGGATGCATCTACTCTCCTAAAGGCACCACTGATGCCAGAGATCATTGTTGCACGTGGTGGCCTTGTGTAGGTTAGGGGTATTTCTCCCAGGTTAAGTGGTTGTGGAATAATGTTATGTGTCATTGGGTTCGGTTTTAGGAAGATGTGTTCTTCATTTCAGTGTGGTGGCTGAAAGTGTAAGTGTCCAGTGGTACTGTCTTGCAATCTTGGTTATGACATTTCTGTGGCTCACGTGAGAGCTAGGTAGCTGGGCTTAGGCTGGTGTTGCATTTTTCAGATTAGTGATGATTGCGATCAATGCTAGGGACACATTTGTCTTTTAGTTTATATTTAGATTTCCTTATCAGTTATTGCGTGTGGGGGGGGGATGGGGTTCTATGAAATGGAGTCTCTGCGAGTTTCTGGTATGGAAAGGTGGGTTCGAGGATATTTGCAAATTCCACATAGGAAATGGACTGGAACAAGATGGGGTGGTGTGTCTTGCCAGTGCTCTGTTCAGGCCTGCGAACAGGAAATTAACACATCTACTCACAAGACACAAAAGAAAGACTCGTCACGGGTGACTAGATGCACAGTCAGACCCTCACATATTGTTCAAAGGCTGTCTAAGTTGGTGTATAGGTCCTGCAATTGAGACTTTTTTTTCTTAGTGTGAGCATTGTGACCAATAAACAGAGTTCCACTTCCATTACTCACTCAAAAAGAGTAGAGTTCCACTTCCATTACTCGCTCAAAAGAGCTCCTTACTGACTAATATCACAGACGTGTGTCACATTTAAAATGATGGGCATTCCTAGGCTCCCAAATGAAATTTGTCTTTATGCAAACTCACCAGGCTTGGGGTCCATGAAGAGTTTTGACCGAGCCTGTGGCAACGACTCTTGACCCCGTCACCTCCTCACCCTGGTCTCCCTTTCACTAAGGAAGAAAGAGTTCCCAGAGTATTTTTTTCATCTCCTGCACTGTAAAATGTTGCGGTCGGTTCCAGAAGTTGGAAACCGTCCAGGTTTCTGGGATGGCTGAGTGGGTCCCAGGATATGGTGTAAGTGGGTAGGTCTTTCATCGCGCATTGGAGTTATATGTTATTCCAATCAAAATATGAATGTGTTGGGGTTCAGCAGTCGCTAAAGCCATGCAGATTGAGTTTGTTAACACATGGATTGACCGTGTGATTTTCTCAGTGCTGAGGTGTGAGTTTGACTCTTAATTTCATGGCCGTTGCTGCCTCATATGCTCGAGCTCTGGTCTTGGCATGGCAGAGGGTTCTTTGTGTTGGTTGCGCAATTACAACTTGTATGCATGAGGTGTGCACACATTAATTTGTCTTGGTATATGAGTGGGGTGCCATGGTGCCACAGTGTGCACTGATTCATTGTGTCCCGATATGTGCGTGGAGTGTGATAGTGCCATGGTTTGCATGTATTTCTTGTTCATCGTATTTGCATGTGGAGTCTCAGTGCTGAGTTGTTGATATTTTTGATATATATGCCAGAGGTGTTGTAAATTGGTGGGTCTTTGACCTGTTCGTTGTTGGCATGTCCGTCCAATATGTGTCTGTTGTTTCCTGTCATTGGCAGATTATACCAGAGGGTGTTTCATGATGGCTGTATGTTATGTGGGTGTTCAATGTGGTGGCTTCTTGTGTGTGTGTATGTGTTCCATTCCAGTTGTTGTAGTTGGTTGTGATATTGGGGTTTGGTATATATACGGAGGCAAATGTGTTGCATTATGCTTCTTTGGTGTGTGATGTCTTGCTGCTGCATGGGAAGATTGCGGTTTTATGTGGATGCGTGAGTAGAATGTCAGTGTAGAATGCTGGTGAATGTTCCTTGTTTGACAGTTGAGAGCTGGCAGGTCGCAGTTGGCCAGTAGGTGTTCCCCTCATATTATCTTGTATAAATGTAACCAGAATTCGAACAGATAAAGCCTACTTGCTAGCAACTTGAAGGGCCTGGGATCATCCAACAAGTTGTAGTGACTGTTACCACACGGCGTCGTTTAGACATTTCACTGTGCGCTTGTGACACTCAAATCCATGTTTTTATTGTTAGTAAGAGACTTTTTTTGAGCCCTCTGGTGCTTGCATACGTCCTGGTTGGTGTTGTCTTTTCTGCATCACTTATTATTAGCTGCCTTTCAGATGTGTTTCTAGATAATCTGTTCTCCCAGGAGCACTTCCTGTGTTTGCTCTTGCCTCGGTTCCTCCTACAGTCTCTTAAATCAATTGCTGCATGAGTTCTCTTCAACTCAGAGGAGTATAGCCAGTGGTCGAAGTGAATGAAAAGAAGTAGCGGAACTATGTTCCCTGTTGGGCCACACCCTACAAGCCCCACTGCCATGCCCCCTCAAACATGCAGCTCAAGCCCCATACCTGGGTCTCGTGGTTCCTCTGTTCCATCCCCACCACTGTGTAAATGCTGAATGGAACAATGAATAAACATGCATTTTAAATGACTCCCATTACCTGTATACATTGTCACCCACCATCCGCGCTTTCTAATCACCCACCATTCACTTCATTGAAGGGGCATGCTAAGAGTAAAGCCACCCCTCCCACCTATTCATTAACTGCATGTGTAGTTGTGCTTGCAGTATATTCATGGTAAGCTGCTTAAATGCAAAACGAACATTTTGGTTACTGCCAGAGCAGGGCTATGATGGGGCATGAGAATGTGCTTTGTCGCAAGCAGGCCACTGAAAACATAAAACCTATCTAGTAGTTCGATGATAGCTCACCATGATGTCAGGTTGGAGGTGATCCAGCAGGTCCCCGGTTTGAATCCCCAGTAGAACAAAATCAATAAACAGACCTCCCTGAACAGTGTAACCTCTAAAAGAAAAACACAAGCATGCCTCAACCGTGTGACCCCCGACACAGTGCACTGAAGTGTAAGTTTTAACTGCTTTCCAGTGCTGGTCAATGGCCTGGATTTTTCCGGGTCTGAGATCCGGCATCACATGTCTCCCAAGTACTCGGACACGGCTTGCCTTAGCCCTGGCCCAGCATCAAAAATCAAGGCTTTTGGTCTGGAGTTTGGGCAGAGCCGCGAACAGCAGATTGGTGCCATAAGAGACATGATCGTCTGGCTCTGCATCCTACCTATGCACGCAGCCCAGTCCAAGGGGCTTTTTAAGGATGACCAGGGGGGGGCAGGCAGTTCTAGACCACCTTGAAGAGTGTGTTGCTGCAATCATCATAAGGGGCCAGAAGTTAAGTTCCCCGGCACCCCCTTCCCACTTCTGTTCCGCAGAACTCTGGCGGCTTGGTGATGTTATCTGCTCCGTGTGCTAGAGTGCGCAGAGCAGATTAAATTGACAAGCTCCTAGTTTCGCTGAGGGACAGGGCTGTGCATTACCGAGGCATCTCTGACTCCCTCATCAAAGCTGTGGGATCAGTGATCTAATCTGCTGTGTGCTCTAGCACACAGAGCAGATCACAGTACCGAGCCCCCTGCTTCACTGAGGGACAGAGACTCCCTTGTTAAAGCTCAGTCACGGTATAAAGAGGGAGTTTCTGTCCAGAGCGGACCGAGGCATGGGCAGTCTGTGTGGTGGGCACTGCTGTCTAGAGTGCAGGCACCAGTACCTGACTCAGAGATGGTACATAATAGGCGTTTATCGAGTATGTGACTGTTGATTAAATGTACTTTAAAGTCGCCTGTCTCCAGGATTTTAGTAGACTTAAAAGCACAGCGCTGGATAGTATCCAGCTTTCCCTAAACACTTAGTTTTGCACAAAACGCACGTAGAGGAGGTCCCAAGCACGACCCGCAGTAAAAGCACCCATTTTGAAGTGCCAGGAACGTTCACGCCGAGATACGTGACGTACGATGAGCAAATAAACCAGCAGAGAGGCGCAGATGGCTCTGCTCGGTACAAATCAGACAGACAGCACCTATTGAAGTCCCAACACCAAAGAAAACATGGACAGTAAAGTGCCCATTGAGGAAACCATATAAACAAATGAAGAGGAATAAAGATCGTCTGAGTACAGTCCCTGAAGAGGCCAAGAAAGTCCTAAAAGAAGATGAGTCATGACGTCACAAGGACACGGATTGACTCTCAGATAAAGAAAATGATGACCTGTGAATGACGAAAAGAGACAAAACACCATGGATAAGCGACATCCTGAGTTGATGTTAAAAGGACAATGTCAAATATAAGAATCTTATGCCATAAGAGCGATGAATATATGCCACCAGTTTACACGTGTACTCATGCTTGGAAACGCAAGAAAGCTGAGGGAATCATGCGTCTTGCTATGCTTAGTAGAAACCTATTGTGCGGCAAGCACCACATATACATATTCACCTCAAAAGGAGCACTTTATTTGACGTGTATGTCAACTTCGCAAACGGGCAGAACCAACCGCAAGTTACTAGAGGCCCCAGGAGCAAAGGCCCTCAAACACAGGAATCGAAAGCCAAAGACAGAAATGAAACTCAGATGCATGAGACCCATGCAAAGAAACCAAGGTCATCTTAGCTTACACAGGCTAATACAATTTATGACGCCAAGAGCGGAGTATCCGATTCAAAGGAGTCGAGATAAGCAGCAGAAGGCATTTGGTGGACAGAAAGCTAAAATCAAATACGCAAAATACATGGAGACAAAGACGATTTCACGATGCCTAAAACACGTGACCTGCCAAGCAAGAAGAGTTGGGGCCTTCACACCTATGCGCAGCCTTGAGCCATACACAGATATCCGAGTTCTCCCAGACAGAGAGGTAGCATCGAGGCCTACAAATTAGAAAGTAATTGACACATGGCCAGTGGGTCAGTGATGCATGGTGGTACTGGTTGGTGGGAGGCTAGAGGAGCTGATGGGCACCCTGCACCTGGCCGACCATTCTGCATATTGCTAAGCAAAGTGGAAAAGTACAAGGTGACGTGGTATCAACCCAATCACAATGTACTAAGTAATCTAGGATCCTATAGTCTGTAGAACCAATGAGACGTCATACTTTTAGTGATGTTTACAGTAGCCATTTTGAAGGAAGGGCTTAGTTGCCCCACCTGACATTGTCTATGCAATATCCTCTCCCCATTAACATATACAGATATAGTACCTATAGTAAAGTTACCTTCCTATAACCAATTGAATTGCATGCAACATTTTTAGTGTTTCACATCAGCGATGACGAGTTTTTAGTATAAAGGATGTGATTTTTGTGAAGTTCATCAGAGCTGAAGTGAGAAGGAAGATCGAGCAACTGCTGATGTTCATAACTCCCTGTTTTTTGCACTTGTCATTAAACAGACTCCCTTTGCTAAACCATTGAATTGTCATTATTGATTTGATGCTTGAGTACTAATCTGCATCCTCATCCATCTCACGGGTGGTGCTATTCCATCTTAAATTGCTGTTGGGAAAACCCCAGTCCTATGGGCCGGTTGGACTCCCTCCTGCACACCAAAAGGCCATTTGTTTTCCTTTTGCTGAATTGGATTCTGGCATTTGTAGTCTCCCAGTCAAGATGGGGGAAAAATATCACAACTGTATGTGTTTTGCTTGAACAATTTCTGTCAGGATGTTTATATTTGTGTGACCAACTTGCTATGGTTTGTGTGCTTTTCAAGCCATCTTTATAAAACAGGGTATTGTTGAAAGCCAAACAGGAACGGGGCTGAATAGGGAAGATGATGAGAGTGCAAGTGAGTTGTGAATATTCCCTGTGGATGTGGCAAGAGAATTTGCAATCCTGGAGACTGGAGTGGTTATTCTTTGCTGATTGTGGCCGTGCTGCTTTTCAGGGAACGAGGAAAGGGATACAGGTGGGTGGACAGTGTCGCTTTTTTTCAGAGGGCAGTAACAACACCCACCGGTGTTTTTGAGACCGACAAGCTTCCTCAAGTGTTTGGCTACTAGGATTTCACCAGGTTGTCATGTTTCCAGGCTTAGCCACAGGACCACATAAAATTGTTATAAAAGAACGTGTCTCTGTTAGGGAGAATTCTCAAAAATTTGCTAATTCCCTTCACCTTAGAGACCCCCGACAACTTTGCTGGATTTTGAGGACTTGATTTTTTTACCTGGAGAGAGTGTGACCCTTTTTCCCACTCTCTCATGTGTTTTGAAATGTGTTTTACTCTTGTGTTTTCTTTGGTTATGGAGTCTAACCAACTCCATGGGCATCTTCTTTTCATTTGTGTCAAACAGCACCCCTCAGTGCAGTGGCACATGGAAACCTTTTCCGGCTTTCCCAAGGTTTAATTACCTTCTCTGGCATAAACTACTTTTTCCCAGAGTAAGTAAAGTGAAATTGACTTTACTAGTCTTTTTAAATTCCTAGACCCAGCAGACCCTATCTTACAATAGAGTGCTGTAGGGGTTACTTAGTATCTCCTGTGTCTAGATAATCATGTAGCAGTCAAATGCTACCCTTACCTCTCAGAATGGCTGGTGGCAGTGGTTTTACAACAAACTACCATCATTTTTCCTGACTACGAACACTGGTAGCATTAAATCGCAGGAGCCATTTTTTTCAAGATGGCTTCTGAGCCCCCTTTGTTTAAACAGCTCCCGGTCTTCTTTTTTCGCCATGTCTTTGTGGAAAGGTCCTTCTAGAGTTTGTCTCGGCGCATCAACCTAGGTTTGATACCCTTTTTCTTTCACCTCTGGCGAGCTTCAGGAGTGAAGACCGCCTCTGGCGCTCGAGTGTCTGGGGTGGGCAGCAAGTGAGGGAGGTGCCCGAAACTCCCTGTGCTTAGTCTCCTAGGAGACCAAAATGCACTCTGTGGTGATTGGCTGGCTGACTGTCCAGCAAGGACAGCCACCCTGCTGTGTGAGTGTGAGCTAGACTGGAATGAATGGGAGTGAACTGAATAAAAAGCAAGTCTCTTGGCTTGGAAGGCAGAGTCGACCACTGGAACGAAAGAACCGAAGACGAGCTTGAAGAGAACGGCTGCTGCAACTCCTGGGCTGTTGGTTTGCCCGTTGAAGCCCTGCTGCAGGTCCGAATCACCAAGTTCATCTCAACAGAGAAGCCCTGCAAGGAAGACTTCTCCCTTTGAGTTGGTGGGACCAATCAACTTGACACTAAGCCACCTGGATACCAATCTCGAAGCTGGTTGTATTTTCCTCAGAGTGCTGCAGGAAAACCGAGTAACTAGGGAGAGGGACACCAGCTTTTGTGCTTGACTACAGCTACCAGAATTGAAGATTTGTCAGTTGACAGCTTTTTGACCAGTCTCAGTGCAGTGCAGGAGTCCCCCGATCTCCTCCCTCTTATCCCCACAACTGAGGCCCAGGAACAGCGAGATCTGCAGGAACTGCCAGGAACCGAGGTCATCAGCTGCATCTTTTTCTTCATTTGTAAAGGTAAAATAAGACTGAGAGTACTTACCTCTCGGGGTGAAAGTGCTTGAAACTTTCCCAACCCACAGGCCTAATCAGCTTGTGACCCAACATATGATTCTTCTTGCTACAAACTATTCCTGAGAACTTTTGCAGAGACTTTTCCGTTTATCTACCAAAACTGCTTTATCCCATCCAAGACTTTAGCCCATTGACTTTGGCCTAGCCTATTGAATTGAATTGACTCTTCTGGTGAACTCTAAATATTTGCACTGTCTAAGAATAACTGCAACCTTTGATGTTCTATTAATCTATGCCTTTTACTCCTCTTGAAAAGTATTTCTGAAATAGTGTTGAAGTGTATTTGTGTGTGATATATAATTGCCTCCTTCTTATGAATCTTTTATAACTGACAGATAAATAAATTAATAAGTATTTATCAAATAAACCTTGCATGTAAGAGTTTACTTGAACACTTGTGATTGTAGACCTCTGTGTAACATCATTACTGCTCACATTCCCCTCTTGAGATAAGCCTGGCTGCTCAGCTTTGCTACCAAAACTGTGTAGTACAGAGTTATACCAAAGGTTGGTTTTGCTTACACCTGTAGTCCTAGTTGTGTGTAGTGGTCCCAAAGGGTACTGCATACAAACTTTGCCTAACAGTCTCCTATTTGGATTTTGTTTTCCAGGGAATATTGCACTATAGATTGCTGGGTTTAAAAGGTGAGCACCTTTTATACTTTGCCAGCATAGTTACAGGAAGTTCCCACACTGAGCAAAGTGAGAGAGCAATACAGTATGGCTCTCCCTCAGCGCGTGCAGATTGCCTTCATGCCTCATCAGATGATGGTATCCCAAAGCGATTTTAAAGTGACAATGACAACATCTTTTGGGTACACCCATACCTGCTAAGCTCCGGGTTTTACCCGGAGACTCTGGGTTTTTAGCCATTTCTCTGCATATCCAGGGAAGACCCTCGATGTCTCTGGGTTTTCGGGTCTTATCCAATCATCCTTCCGATTGGCTACCGGTAGCAGTCTTTTGCAGCCAATCGGATGGAGGATTGACGGGACTTGGAAACCGTGCCAATGAAGTGTATTACCTTTTGCTTAAGCTTTCATTCTTTTTGGCCAGTTTGCCTTATGTTTTAGTCACCCTAAATTGAAGGGCGACTAAAACATAAGGCAAGCTGGCCAGAAAGAATTAAAGCTGAAGCAAAACAAAAAAAAAACGTGGAATACTGCTTTCAATCAAGTGTCATTGGTGACATCAGATTGAAACCATTATTCCGTGTTTTTTCAGCTTCCATTCTTTTTGGCCAGTTTGCCAGGGCTCAAGTCGAGGGTACACATGGGTGGACAGAGTCCACCCACTTGGTCCCCCAGATAAAATGAGAAACATTGAAGGTCCTCTTTGAATTGATGTATTAGCCGACCTCAGTGATTGAACCACATCCCTCAGGTTTGAAGGCTGAACAACTCACCACTGCACTCTATAACCTCATGACAAATAACAAACAACTAAGGTGAAATGTCCCATTTCGGTACTACAAGTCCCAGGAAAAACCTTTCTATAAACCATGCACACATGTTAATGTTTTCAAAAACACTATATGAAGAAAATATCCTCTCTTGGTTTTGCGTGTGTGTTGCTTTTATGGAAGGTGATTGCCATTCGTCCTATGCAATTTGGGTGGTTATGCATGCCCTTAGACATTCACATTTATTGCATTCCACTGTAAAGTGCAAACTGCAAACGTGTTTCTAATGATGACTACAACAACAGAGTTTACCTTTTTGACAGATGGGCGGGGCCGTGTGCAAATGGGCGGAGTCTTTTGTGATGGGCGGTGCATACATTTCAGGGTTGAACTGGATGGACCCCAGCCGGCCCATGAGACTGGGGGTCTCCAAACATCCCTTTAAGATGAGTAGCAGCACCCTCGAGATAGATCGGGATGCAGATTCATACTCACATCAAATAATAATGACAACTCAATAGTTTGGCAAAGGGAGTCAGCTTAATGACAAGTACAGAAAACGGGGAGTTCAATGAACATCAGCAACCGCTTGATCTTCCTTCTCGCTTAAGCTCCAATTAATTTCAGAAGAACAACAACATTTATACCAAAAACTCATCATCATTGACGTGTAATCTTAAAAACCTAACATGCAACTTGATTGGTTATAGGAAGGTAACTTTAACATAGGTACTATATCTGTATATGGTAATGGGGAGAGGGGATTGGATAATAATATCAGGTTGGGCAACTAAGCCTTTCCTTCAAACTGGCCACTGTAAACGTCACAAAAAGTACGATGTCCCACTGGCTCTACTCTCTATAGGACCCTAGATTACATGGTCCACTATGATTGGGTTGGCAATGAGCCCACACATACTTTTCCACTTGTGCTTAGCAGCATGCAGAATAATGAGCCAGGTGCAGGGAGTAAGTCTGCACCCCAGCTTCCCTCCAATTTATGTTACAACCATTCATCACCTCAGTGGCCGTGTGTCAATTAATGCCTTGTAGTTTGGCCTTGAGTCTGCTTCTTGGTCTGAGAAAGTTAAGTAGTATGGGTACGACAAGGCTCCATGCGTAGGTGTGAAAGTCTCATTCCTTTCTGCCTGCCTTGCCACGTGACTAGGACACTGTGAAATAGGCCTCTTCTTCATGCAATTTCGTGTATTTGATTTACTTCTGCCCATTGTTTACCATCTACAGCTTATCTCGACCTAGCTGAACAGGAGACTCTTGTTATTTTTCTCTTTAACTGTAGGCATTGCTAGCCTATTCCAGCCTGACACAACCTTGGCTTCTTTGCATGGTTACCTTCAGTAGGGTTTCTCTCTGTCTTTAATTCTCGATTTGCTTGCTGAGGCCCTCTCCTCTTGAGACCTTTACTAACCTTGATTCGATTCTGCTCATGTGCGTAGTGAATTTTCATTTATCTATAAGGCGCTTTTGAGGTAGATATGTATAGTTGGTGCTTGCCGCAATCTATTTCATTACTAAGCATAAGCAAGCTTCGCGATTTCTTCGCTTCTTGCGGTTTCCTGCATATGTACATGTTTAAACTGGCTTAATGTCTTCATCATGCATATGGCATAAGTTTCTTCATCTTGAAATCACCTGTTTCACCTTAGGCCCAAGATGTCACTTATCCATGGCATTTAGTCTCTGTTAAGGATTTCAATCAGGCACACACCCGGGTCTCGCCTAGCATGTAATGCGCAGAGGAAATACATATCTATTATGTCTATAGGTTAAATATTCTGAGTGATATACCACTCATATCACACCCATCTCAAAATACCCCCCAGGTCACACTGGACCAGGAATCAGGCTAGTTGGTAAAAAGTAAATATGTATTTATTTATGTATTTATTTATTCAAATCAAACACACATTTTAATATATGTAAATGGGGCAGGAATCACCAAGTGGTGACAATACAATTCAGAAAATAAGTAAAGCAATTGAATTCACTTATAGTCATGCAGAATAGAAAACACAGGAAAAAGAACTGTTTTGGTTTGTGACAAGATAGCGTTTAGGTTAATGTTTCCCTCTGCAAAGTTCTTAAGGCACACATGAGCAATTCTACATAGATGTAAGTAAGCAGCAGGTATTCAGGAATGAAAGAACAATCTCTAGAGTTTGAATATAGTCTTCCCTCCCCAAACAAGAGAGAAAAAGGTTTTTGGGAAATTTACACTTTTTAAAATGACAGTTGGAAATGGCTTTGTGAAACAAGGAAAAGTGTGCAAAAATGCTTAAATTGATACAAATTATCATGGGAGCAACATTAAACAGGTCCTAACACACATGAGCTACAAGATGAGCAACAGTACACACTAGATCATAATGGAAGTTATGAAACACTTTGGATGGTAAAAAGACGTGTAAAACCTTTTTTAAATGTAAATTTGCAGCAAAATTTCAAGATGCAATTTTTAATAAAAACAGGTCAAATACACTGGGTCTTAGTTGTGGATGTAACTAAGGGTCTTAGGTGTTACTGAGAGTTGACATTACATTTCTAGCTATACAATTGAAGAAGTTATGGAAGTTTTAATAAGAGGCGTTTTTGAAAAAATAGGCGCGGAAATGAAAACAGAAATCAGTTCTTACAATGACAATTATGCTCTAAACTAGGGTATTCAGGCTAGTTACCAGTTTGAAACAAAGTAAGGCCCAGAGTGGTCCGCGGAAACCAACCCCGGCACCTCTGTGTCCGCTTTTGAGGACTCAGTCTGATTATCTGTGGGATGATTTTAAGGGTTTGGGATTTTCAAAAGACAAACATATTTTCATGAAATTATTACTATTACAAGAAATCAAAGCAAGGTTTCAGACTGGTGTGACACTACTACATGTTCTTAAGTTAAAGAGAGGATGGGTTGAGATTGGTATAGGACAAGGCAATATACTATGGGTTACTATTATTCCTGTTGATACTTACAGTCCACTGTAATTAAGATTGGACCGTCAGGGTTCTGGTCATCGGATTGGGTCTACCAGCAGCACGGCACTTCTGGTGGAATTGTATCAGGTGTGTGGTTTGGTCAATTTGGACTTCACCTCAGACTGGATTTGGATTGACTCTTCTGGTCACTGGACACAGTAGATTAGCGGAATGGGAATTCATTTCCCTTAAGTTTGGGATTATTGGATTTGGACCTAGCTAACAAGAGTTCAGCAAATGCTGAGGCCTGGGTTTTGCAAAGAAGTCTGGAATCAGCTGCAAGATGAAGAGTTCTGGAACAAAGAGCTGTACAGAAATCAGGATGTGGTCAGAAAGCAGTGTGTGTCTATGTGTGGTGAATTTCCGATATTTATCCTACCAAGTGACATCACAAAGTTTATCGTAGGGGCAGAATTTCAAACCACACCCCGACGGCTGTGAGACGCCAAAAGGCACTTGCCTTGTTCTGGCTGGCAGTCAGAAAGAGCTGTCATATTTTATTATGTGATTTAGGAACTCCCACATTGATCTGAACCACAATTTAACTTTCGCATAAATACACATTTTTATAATGATGCCCTCTACTAAAATCAGAAACATGCATTACATATTTATGGGTTATCCTGGCGTCCAATTCCCATCTCTGTGAGAGCTGTCTTTGTTGTTTTGTGGAATTTTGTCCATTTTAATCATAACAGTTTGGCCTACAATTTCTAATTCAATACATATCTGGGTGATGACCCCTAGAACATGGGTATACAATATCATATTTGCAACATTAATGGTTTTGCCACAATTAGGGTTTTGGTGTAACTTTGGTTCCTTATGTAGTAAGAACTCCTACCAAATCTTCAAATGTCTAGCATGAGTTTGGATCCATAAGCATGTATTTTTCACTCGTCTACTTGTTTTGGCTGCCATGTTAAATGTCATAAAGTTCTGAGGCAAACTAAGTAATTTCCATTCAAAATCCATGGCAGGTTTTTTTTCTTACTTCAGAAGTGAGCAAATGGCCAGTGCTTTGAAGTTCACTGAGAAACCTCCTCCACATCCTGCCCCTCCTTTGGGAGGATGGGTGTCCAAGCCTTCCTTTGTCCTTGGGTCAGCCAAAGACGAATGGTGAATGAGGTCTTTGTTCTAAATATGCGGGAACCTCCAGCATCCATTAAGGCTTCCTGGGAGCAGCTTAGTGTCAACATGAAGTGTCATATTTCCCAGGCTGGGCACTGTCCAATCAAAATTAACCAGTTAACCCCAACTGGGTTACTTTAAGATTCACCTACAATCTTTCAATTAAAATATATAAAATGAAAAGAGTTTATAATGGATTTTGAGAATTAAAGGAATTAAGCCCTTCTTCAGAGAATAAACACATTTAAACAGAGCCTTTTAAAATCTAATTTTGTTATGCATCACACACACATTTAACTCAGCATTATTCTGTCTTTGAGTGCTAGGATATGTTTTGCATGAAATGCATTACTTAGTTGCTGTCAGTTAGTGAGGCCCGGTTTCTTCTGACTGTACTGGATGATCTGTGGTTTCAGCACACTTTTAATGTCAATAGTTAACTTGGAAAATGACTGAATTTAGCACCAAAACAGCACTTTGAAGGTTGCAATTGGTTGGGAAAGCTGCATTTTAAAAGGAATTTTCAGTGTTTAGTCCACTTCTGTGGCCTTGCTTCATGTTACATGTAACAGCACCCACTGGCATTCTCCTGCAGTGAGTTCTGTTTTTACACCAACTTTGGCTGTGTGTGCCAGGGGTGTGCAGCCTTTAGTGATTTATTATCCATGCACAGTTTTCCAGATGTTTGCGCGCACAGGGGTTACCACATCCATTTTTGGCTGATTCTCCTCCCATTGGCAAAGGGGTGCAGTGGGGCGCATCGACATAGGTGAAAATATCCCACATCTCTTTATCAGCAATCTTGGGTCATTATATACTCTATGGGCCTCATTACGACTTTGGATGTAGCCATGGCGCTATTGGCGCCATGGCTGCCTCCAAAATCGGGTCCAGGTTCCCTGAATGGGGAATTACCGGGCCATTCCAAGTATGGAGGGCCTGGTAATTCCTACTTCAGGGAACACGGGCCTGGTCCTTCCCCATTCCCATTTGAGCCCCAATAGGCCGATTACGACCAGCCCGTTGTTGGCTCCCTGCTCCTCTTGCGGGACCTGCTATGGATGTCTGGATTAACCAGACGTCCAGAGCGGGTCCCGCGAGGGGACCTCGTAATAGTGTGGAGTGGGTTTAATGGCACCGGTACCATTACCGGTGCCGTTAAACCCATTCCGCACATCTTATAATGAGGCCCTATATGTGTGTCAGTCCGATCTCTCATGATGTCACCAGTCGTCTTCCTTTAGCATCTCCTTGCCTTCTTCGGGTATTCCATTCTGACAAATGTCCTTTTGTCATGTCTGTAGATATGGATTTCGCAGTGGGTACCTTACTGTCCAGGTTTGCTTAGGTGTCGATACTTCTACAGGTGCTGTTATTCTGATAGGCACTGGGCAGAGCCCAACTGTGACTCTCTGCTGGTTTATCCGTTCCTCATACGTCACATATTTTGGTGTGAAAGTTCCTGGCACCCCGAAGGGGGTGGCTGGAGTGCGGATGATGCCTGGCACTTCCTCTTCAGGGTTTTTGATTTTCAAATGTAGGCAGGTATGGGTGCACCACTGCCACAGAATTGATTTAAAGTGGAATTGATGTACAGTGTGGGGTTTAGAAAGAAGCAGCATGAAAGAAATTGCACTATTTTAAAACTATTGTTTTGAACATGCCCTTTGAGCAGTGTTCAACTGCAAGCTCCTCCCCCTCTGAACTCTGCCTACTCAGAAGTCTGCCCTCTCAACCAAACTCCACCCCACCCTGGCCCTTGTGGGATACCCCTTTACATTTTTTCCATTTCCACCTCTGCTGCTTCCGCCACTTTAAAAAGAAAAAACAGTCTGAATAGTTTCTTCATAAAAAAGGATATGAACAGTGAAACTTAATTTTTTTAAAAAAGTAGAGGAGCACCACTCCCAACCTCTTCTGCCTACTTTGAACACTGAGTATAGCTCCTGCAGGGGTCTAACAGTAAGACCAGAGCCTTATATTATTTATGCGTTGTGTAGCATCCTCACTTCTGCGTGAGGCCAGCTTCCCAAAATGGCGTATTAGGCAAACCAAGAGGCTGGGGACAACGGGGAATGAAGCTGACAACGGAAAGTAAGACAAAATGGAGGAGGCACCCCGATAACTCGGACAGGGTCCTCCTCCTCTCTCCTCCCTTGGTAAGGGGGAGGGATAAGGCAAAGCGCGCCAAAGCGCTGATAAAGCCCGTGAAGGGCAACAAAGGAAAGGGGTGGGCCAAGCCCCATATAAGTGGCGGGAGTCCTGCTGCAGGAAGCATCCAGCTCTCAGCAGACCTGGATCGTGGGAGCGGCGCAAGAGGAGTTTGAGGGTGTCTGGAGCAATTGGACAGCTGAGAGTCGGGAAGAGCGATGTGCGGCCGGCATTGGAGGCTGCTTGGAACTGGATGGAGCAGTGGAAGCCACGGTGCTGGTGTTATTCGAGAAGAGGAGCAGCCGTCGCAGAACGAAGCAGAGGCGTGGCACGACTGTGACGGTGAGCAGCTGAGGCGATCAGCAGACGTGCGGCACAGGAAGGAGGACAGCACCGGGGAGAGGAGAGGGTCGCAAAGACCCACCGAGAGGTGCAGAGCAGCAGAATCAACCCAGCGAGCCCTGCCACTATACAAACAAGGTAGGCGGGCCGCTGCTGGGTTAATAGGCAAAGAGGGGACATTGTATGCGGAACCGGGCTGCGTAGGGTGAAACTGAGCAGAGGCTGAAGAGAATGTTGAGGGCTTCGGTGGTTGGGCATTGGGGAGGTTGTTCAGGTGACCCCGTTTTGATACACCCAGGCCAGAAAGGGTGAAAGTGGTAGCATTTTAACTCAACAGACATCTTGGGGGGTAAATTCACTTTAGGAGAATTTGCGGAGAAGAAGGGAACAGACACCTCAGAAATAACAAGAAATGGTGCTTTGTTGTGGATTTGGGTCAGTGAAACGGGCCGCGTCTGCTGAAACTGACAAGAAAGTACAGGCGGCGAGGCACACATACCAATTATTGGTCATTTTAAAGGAACTTTCCATTAAGGTCTTTTGACTTTTGGGAAGCCCAAATCCCAGCCAGGTCCAGAAACGAGAAAAAGGGTGCAGTGTCCTAGTGGGCACTTGATCTAGGGCTTACCTGAAAGGCTGCTGCAGGCTGCAGTGCATGTTGCTGGGTCCATAAGGAAGGATGTGGCACAAAAGGACATACAACAGAGAGGATGGCCAAAAAGGAGAGGGGGCTACAGGATTTTTTTGCCCCCAGAAGGATCTTGAGGCCTTCTTGTCTATGGGCCAGGCTGGATGAATTTGGTAGCCTCACACATGGGGGGTGATGCGGCCGGCCCCAGCCAGATGACTGATTCTCCTGTGTTGTTTACAAATGCGTTCAGCGATGAGGCATTGTGGGAAATTCAGGAAATAGAGGAAGGAGAAGAGGAAGAAGAGGGACAAAGCGAGGAGAAGGAGCCAGCATCCAAGAGGAAGAGGAACATGACCGAGCGGGTCAAGGCCAGCAAGCAGCAGGCGGAGGCGCAGATCTGTTGGCGCCAAAGGAAAGGGGAGGGTGCAGGAGCCTGTAGCCTCAGGGGCGCC
Organism: Ambystoma mexicanum; assembly: GCF_040938575.1. Taxonomy (NCBI): domain Eukaryota; kingdom Metazoa; phylum Chordata; class Amphibia; order Caudata; family Ambystomatidae; genus Ambystoma; species Ambystoma mexicanum. The sequence continues at coordinate 293,168,661 of NC_090924.1, read as the reverse complement.
TATACCTGCTGACGCCCCAAGGAATCATGGCAGTGCACCCAGCGCACCTGTAGCCAACTCGGCAGTAGCAGCAGGGGGTGGTGGTAAAAGGTATGTTCATGCAGGCATGGGGGCAGTGGTCAAATGTTATGTGGGAATGTTAATGCATTTAATCAATTGGGGAGAAATGCTGAGGCTGTTCATCATCAAGGGGAGAACCTGGGTGCAAGGGACTCTGGTTCAGGGTTAAATCAAGCCTTTACCTTGCCCAGCACGGACCCAGTGGTAGGGGCGGTGCACTTGCCACAGGACATGTCATCAGCAGCAGGCTCTCTAGGCCAAGGGCCAGCATGGTGGGGCCAATGAGCGGCAGTCCCCGGGTCACCCATGCTGGTAGGGGCAGTCAGGGGGTCTAGCCTGTACCGGCTACAACAGGCAACCAGGTGCAAGGGGCTGTATTGGGCAATGTCACACAGTACGGGAGACCAATGCCGGGCTTTGCCCCCGGTAGGCTGGCAGGGAACTCCTTGGTTTGGCACATACCAAGGGCTTATAAGGAAAGGGTATGGCAGAAGGAGTTTCTGGAAATCTTGGACCTGGTGGGAATGGAACACGAGGGGGAAGGTTTAAGGAAGGAGAAGGGGAGAGAAAAGAAGGACAGAGAGAGACGAAAGATGGAGGCTACTATCCACAATTGGCTCTGGGCCTTGAGGATGTATACGTCCATCATGATTGAGAAATTCCCGCAGGATGCATCGGCAATGATTGCTTATGAGCAGTGCATTCACAATCTATAGCTAAAATATGGTACTGAGGCTTGGCTTAATTATGACAGGGGCTTTAGGCTTAAGATGCAGATCTGGCCTGCAATGTCCTGGGATGAAGTGGATATTGGGGGGTACATAGATAAAATGGTACCGGCCAGGGAATCTGGGGACAAGGCCCAAGGAGAGAAGCCACAGTATTGGAAAAGCATGGGGTCTTACAACGAGGGAGGGGTTTCTTTTGTGGGAACTCCTCCTGGAGCAACCGCTCCAGCTTCCAGGGGGAGCAGGCTGAATGCTGGAAATTTGCAGATGGGAACTGTCCCTTCGGCAAGGCTTGTAGATTCAAGGACGTTAAGGGTAAAAGCTCAGCGGAGCACAGCTCCTCTTCAGGAGAAGCGAAGCAGAGAAGCAGTGCCAAACCCAAGGATAAAGCAAAGAAGGATTGAAACACAGTTATCCATGCCGGTTCACCCGCATACTAACGAGAAAGGCAGACAAAGAGAGATTAAAACCCATTTACGCACACCAGATCAATTGCATGCATTGATTCCTTTCCTAAATGTTTACCACAACAGTATGGATGCAGAAATTCTATGGGAAAGTTTCAGATGGGGGTTCAGGATTCCCTTCTCTAGGACGAAGGTTAAAAGGGAATCCACCAATTTGAAGTCTGCATTCGGGATGCCGAAAGTAGTGGCACAGAAAGTAGAACAGGAAATCAAGCTGGGGAGGGTGGCGGGCCCTTTCACTTCACCACCATTGGAGAATTTTGTAGTATCACAATTGGGGCTGGTCCCAAAGAAAGAGGAGGGGCAGTACCGTTTAATCCAGCACCTTTCTTTCCCAGAGGGGGAATCTATAAATGATGGCATATCGGAGGGGCTGTGCACAGTGCACTATGCGTCATTTGATGATGCAGTGGAGATGGTGAGGGCGGCGGGGAGAGGTGCTCCTATGGGGAAGGCTGACATAAAGTCTGCCTTCAGGTTATTGCCAATCCACAAGGAGAGCTACCATTTGCTGGGTTTCAAGTTGCAAGATGAGTAGTAATGTTTGCCAATGGGTTGTGCTATATATTGTGCTTACTTCGAAAAATTCAGCACCTTTTTGGTATTTGCATTGAAGCAGAGGTTTCAAGGGTGTGGGGTCCTGCACTACCTCGATTACTTCTCCTTTGTTGGGAAAGAGGGGACGGGAGAGTGCAGGTCATTCATGCGCTCATTTCAGGGATTGATGGAAGAAATGGGGTTACCAGTAGCCAGGGGGAAGACAGTTGGCCCGGTCACAACTTTGACATTCCTGGGGATCGCGATTGACTCGATAGCAGGGGAACGCAAGCTACTAAATGACAAAGTGCAGAAATTAAAGAAGACAATCAAGTCCTGAGAGGCAGGAGCTTCAATCACTAGCGGGTAATCTCAATTTTGCTGGTAAAGTCATCCCGGCGAGTAGGGTGTTTGCTAGGACCATTGAGCTCAAAACAGTGGGTTTACAGCATGCAGCTCAACATTTTAGAATAGGGTCCGAGGTGAAAGAAGATCTCAGAATGTGGGGCGGTTTTTTAGATGACTTTAATGGGGTGTTGCTATGGAGAAAGGAGTGGACCAGCAGCAGTAGGCTCAAACTATTCACTGACTCCTCAGGTTCTCGTGGTTTTGGGGCCATTTTAGGGAGCAATTGGTGTGGTCAGGCCTGGACAGCAGCTTGGCATCATGAAGGGATTACTAGGGATATCACTAGGCTAGAGCTATTCCCCATTGTGGTGGTATTTAAATTGTGGAGCGAGCAGTTGAGGAACAAAAAGGTATGGCTCTGGTCTGACAACTTGGCAGTGGTACAGAAAATCAACCATGGGACGTCCAGCAACTACAGGGTTTTGAAGCTGCTGAGGGAGCTCACTAAGAGCTTGCTGACATTGAACACAGAAGTGAGGGCACGTCATATTCCAGGGGTGATAAATGTGGCCGCTGACTCTCTCTCTTGGTTGCAGTGGGAGAAATTCCGGGGAGAGCTATCCGTAAGCATGCAAGACGATGACCCCATTCAAGCCTCAGTGGTGGGGCATGATTAGGGGAACCTGAGTTCCTTAATCCATTCCACTCTAGCACCTGGCACACCAAGAAGATACAAGGCATGCTGGTAGCGGTTCTTGGCCTTCCAGAATGAAGTTTTAACGGATGGTGTTGGCGGTCTGGGAAAACCAGAGCCTGTATGGCCTATCACTTGGCAGCAATAGCCCATTATTGCAAGCTGGGGGGCATGCCGGACCCCACGAAAGAGCATTACATTGTGATGGCAATGAGAGGCTGGACCAAGCAGGTTGAAAGGAAGCCGGATGCTAGGCAGCCTATTGATGTTGCAAAATTGCACAGTTTGATTGGTTGCTTAGAAGGGGTGTGTCACAATGAATATGAAAGAGTTTTGTTCATGGCTGCCTTCACACTAGCATTCTTTTGGGCATTCAGAGTAAGCGAGCTGGTGCCGGAGAGTAGGAATGGCAGGGGTTCCGGGATTTTGAGGCTGGGAGACGTTCACTTAACAGAGGGTCGGTTAAGTTTTTTTATGAGAAGATCCAAGACCGATCCGAAGGGAAAAGGGAGGCCAGTTACACTCCTTAGCTCTCAGGGGATCCCGGCTTGCCCAGTGGCAAGGGTGGCCGCTTACATCCAGCAGAGATTGCCTACAGGTCAGGGGTCCCACCTCCTCCTGCACAGTGATGGGTCGTCCTTGAGCCATTTTCAATTCAGGAGGGTCATGGACATGGCGCTAGAAAAAATTGGGTTGACGGAGGGGTGTTCGGGACTCATTCCTTTAGGATAGGGGCAGCCACATCAGCAGCAGGGATGGGCCTGGGTGTTGAGGCAATCAAACAAATAGGGGGATGGAAGTTGGGGTGTTTCAGGAGATACATCAGGCCTCAGAAATTGTAGAGTTAACGGCTTCCTTCTCATCCCCTTCTTACTAGCAGCAGTACAGAGGAGGAGGCGGTCCGTCTGGGTGGTAGGGCATTCCTTTGTGTCAAAGGCAGGGCCAAGCTGGACAGCTAGGCAGGAGGAGCTGACTGCTGGTGAGTACTGGGTATGGTGGCACAGAGTGCCCAGAATGAGATGGGCACAACTGCAGGTGTACATTCGCAAACTGCTGGGTAAGCAGCAAAAGCCAGAGTTCTTGATCATACACCTTGGGGGCAACGATTTGACAAGCTTGGGGAGCGAAACCCTGATGAGGGAGATGATGTTTACCTTGCAGGAGTCATTGCAGCTGGGGGAGACCGAGATTTTGTGGTCGGAAATCATTCCGAGACAGGATGGAGGGCTCTGAGAGTCATTCAGCGGTGGAGAAATCGAGAAGGAAATTGAATTGCGCAATGGAAAAATTCTGCAGGGGCAGAGGTTTTCCCCAGATCAGGCACGGCTTGATCAATTTGAAATCCCCCGAGTAGTACTTGAAGGATGGGGTGCATTTGTCGGTGTCTGGGATGGAGCTGTTTTATTGGAATGTGTGCACAAAGCTCCTGGAATTGTGAAATCGGAGAGTGACAGGCGTGTCGGTGTTTTGGCGACCAGTGACAAGAGACAGACTCCGAATGAGCCATGGGAAAGCCGGAAGGGTCTTCGCTCTTCTCAGACCAGCACCCCTTGGGAGCCTAAGTGGCACGGCAAGGGCGTCTGGTGGTATCAATGAGGGCTCAGCTTCCCCCAAAAACGTGGCGCTCTCACAGCCCAGGATCAACTGCAGGGGCAGACGGGTCTCAGGCACGAAGGGTTGTCGGAGTTGTGCCTACTGTGGACTTTGTTGGGAAAAGGGGGAAGCAGGTTTTGGACACAGACCAGTCGCCCCACCTTCAGAGCTATTTTCACATTTGTTTGCTGTGTTTTTTATTATGTGTGTGAAAATAAATCTGCAGCCTTTTTATGCCAAAAGGAAGACATGTCTCATTCTGCATCTTACTGGTGAGAAAGCAAGGGGGAACGAGGAATGAGCAAGAGTAATGTATGTTGGCATAATAATGGACAAATGCCCGGGTTATGAAGGTGACGACGGAAAGTAAGATAAAATGGAGCAGGCACCACGATAACTCGGGCAAGGTCCTCCTCCTCCCTCCTCCCTGGGTAAGGGGGAGGGATAAGGCAAAGCGATCGAAAGTGCTTGGAAAGCCCACAGAGGGCAACAAAGGAAGGGGCGGGCCAGGCCCCATAGAAGCGGCGGGGCGTCCTGCTACAGGAAGCATCCAGCCCTCAGCAGAAGGACGCCCACCACAGCAGAAAGCATTTTCGTTTTCCACCCACCCACCCTGCATAAGAAGCAGCTACGGCGAGGCCTGGCCATTGACGTTGCGGGACTTTGAGGCGGTGTTTTGGTGACCAGTGACAAGAGACAGACTCTGAATGAGCCATGGGAAATCCAGATGGGTCTTCGCTCTTCTCGGACTAGTGCCTCTTGGCAGCCTAAGCGCCGGGCGTCTGGTGTTAGCAATGAGAGCTCCGCTTCCTCCGAAAAAACAGCGCTCTCTCAGTCCAGGAACACCTGCAGGGGCAGGCGGGTCTCAGGCACGAAGGGTTGGGGGAGTTGTGCCTACTGTGTACTTTTTTGGGAAAAGGGGGAAGCAGGTTTTGGACACCGAGCAGTCGCCGCACCTTCGGAGCTATTTTCACAATTGTTTGCTGTGCTTTTTATTATGTGTGTGAAAATAATTCTGCTGCCTTTTTTGCCAAAAGGAAGACATGTCCCATTCTGCACCTTACTGGTGGGAAAGGAAGGGAGCAAGAGGAATGAGCAAGAGTAATGTATGTTGGTATAATAATGGACAAATGCCCGGGTTATGTGCATGCGCGGCCTGATAGGTGCAAACGAAGAGCACGATCCAGCAAAAGATATTAGCTGTGACAAGACTTTGAGATGGCAGCTCTTTGATACAATGGGCCTCATTACGACTGTTGCGGTAAGGAAACAACGGCGCCGGTACTGCTACCGGAGCCGTTGTTGCCATAGCGCAACATTACGAGTTTGCTGGCGTGTGCCGCTCTGCACGCATGGCCAAACCACACGTGCAGAGCGGTACCCGCGAGCAGAGCAGGATTGTAGCAACAGTACCGTTATGAACGATACCGCTGCTACCATCCTCCCCATTCCCATTGAGCCCTATGGGGGCTCAAATGGGAATGGGGACGTACCAGCTCTGGGTCCCGCGCAGTGGGAATTACTGGGCTCTCCAAGGTCAGAATGGCCAGGTAATTCCCCAATCGCGGGACCCGGAGCCAGACCTGAGTTTGGAGGTAGCCATGCCCTTATCAAGGGAATGGCTACCTCCAACCTCGTAATGAAGCCCAATGACTCTTTCCCCTCCCTGTTTTACGTTGCCGCGTAGCCCCCTACTAACTTCACTCTATAAGTAAACGTTTTCAACACAAAGCAAACTGTTCAGCGTGCGCGTGACTGATCAAGACTATCAGAGGTGGGCATTTCTTCCTTTTCTCTTATATGTACACTGAGCACTATCGCATCATGCGCTTGGCTGTTCCCGTTGTATTTTTTATCATCTTATATGCAATTTATCCCCCATCGGCGCGCACATTTTCATTTCCGTATTTGTGTTTTAGAGCAGATGAGGCATCATTTCACTGCACAATTTAAAGCTTCACATTTCTTGAAAACCGCAGTGTGGCCAATTCTGATATGAATTGGAATTTCCAATGAACTGGAAATAGGTACAGTGAGGCTGAAGCAGTCCAGCGTACACACCGCAGGTAGCCGCGGGACCCAGAGGTCACATTATGCGATGCCCCAGTGGAGGCTTGTGAGTGACAACAAAGAATTCTTCCATACGCTTCTCCTCATAAAAATACAAAACATCCCGTGAGGTCTTAACCAGGGAAGCCAGTGAATTCCTCGAAATTGTATTCATTTGATTGTAATCAAGTTTTCAGAAACACAGGGCCCATTGAACCGGAACAACAAATCCGTCATTGACCCTCCAGCTCGGATCAGCAGTCTACATACTGCTTCAAAGCCATTTCATTAGCTCGTAAACTCGTTTCTGTTCTAAGCCCAGCTCGTTGATGATTAAGTTATTACACTATATTGGTTGGGTTGGAAAATTAACTTGTCAGACTGGGGAGGCCCAGCGCGTCGCTCATCCCTTTCACATGAGTCGACTTTAATAAACGAGAGTGACAAACAACCTGCCACACGATTGCACTGGTGTACCTGTCACACAAATCTAGCGCTCATTAGGTAAACAATGATTGATGTCCATGAGTCTGGAGATTACTCATCAGCAACTATGGCAAGCGTCCACTCATCCGTGTAGTTGGCTGCCTTTTTTCGGCTAATGGCAGATTCAGCTTCCAGTGCCTTAAGTGGCACTGGAAAATGAGCCGGGGCTCATCAAGGGGGCATGGCCGAACGTTGGGGGTCACCTGCTGGCTCGTTAGGCCAAGCCCCTTGACGAACCCCAGCTTAATGGGCTAGGCAGCCCTTTGTAGAGATCAGCACCATCTCCCTCATTGGGAGAGAGTGCTGATTTCTGCATTTATTTACTAAGGGCTTGCCTGGCAGGGAACATCCCCTTGCCTTTTTTCGCCTTAATGCTGGTGCTGAGCCTCGGCAGGCATCATCCCTGGCGAGGGACAGCAGAACAATTAAGGCTGAAAATGTGAGTCTCATGGAAGCTGATCCTATTTCCTAAAGCCTGAAGTCCCATGATTGGGAGCTTCAGGCTTTAGAAAAAAGGCCTCGGCTTCCAGCGGCCACACCTTTTCTTCAATAATGTTGGCGCCGGCCCACAGGCATCTCTTAATTGAAGGTATGCCTTGCAGCTGCCGGTACCCACATTATGGATTAAAGGCATTTTTTTCTGTAGCCTGAAGCAGATGAGCAAGAGCTTCAGGCTTCAGTAAAAAAAGCCTTGCCCTCCAGCAGCTGGGCTGCCAGAGGACACTGGTGAGCCCCAGAAGTTTCTAAACCTGCCGGGGCTCGGCCCCCAGTAGCCCCGGACCACTTAAAGCCCTGGGTTTACCTATTAATGTTAGCTAAAGCACATAGTGCAGGACATTGCTTACAGTATCATGCGCTTTGATTGGCCAGTGGTCCAATTTCAAATACAGTTACCTGGGTGGCATAGATTTGAAAGACAGTGGGGTGGCAAATGGCACACAATGGGCTGGGAATGCCATACGTCACATTATTCCAATTGTTCTCTTTCGTCTCTCCCTGTTTTAAATAAACTGTCCCAATGCGTTAAATGTTAAAAAGGCACTATAACCCTTCTACCAAGGACTGTGCCAATGAAAGTGCCCTCTCATCTGTGTTGCAGAGACTAATCTGCAGTTCGGGCCAGCTGCAATATCCCTGCTCCTAGCCGAGCAGGCACACAGTAGCTGGTGCAGCCCTATAAAGAAGGCCATAATAGTAAATAATGGTATTAGTAGAATTCAATATTTTCTATTTTGTAAAGGCCAAATGGAATAATAGACTAATGGACAACAGTCCTAGTTTTTAACTAGAAAATAATGAATCTTCATTTATCAAAATGAGATTTGACACTCAAATGTGAATATGCACCAAGTGTTAAAATGCCCCTGCAAGAAGTTCTGAGTGATTGTCAACTCAAATTAGTTACTGGGCTTATTCTCAGAGAATTTTTTTTTTGCTGGACTTTACAGTTGTGATGTAAAACGTAAAAAAAGATTTTGCTGATATCACAGCACCACTGTCACTCGCACCGCCCCCCACCGCCCCCGTACCATATGCGTTGGTCAGGGCATTGCACGTAATATCTTAGACAACACACCAGGCAAAATCACAGAAGACATAACCAACCAAATCACCAATTACATCTTTGTGGTTAAGTCACATGTGAATTGCACACATATAATGCTCTCAGTCAAGTGTCAAGCATAGCGTCCCTGCGCATAACACACATACAACATGGATATTTCTCACATGCACCAATCTCACAACAGCTAGAATCACTGAGGGGGTAAAACGCTTCGAATAAGGGCCCGATTTATGGAAAAGAGAGCATTAATCCCGCAAGGGCCGCACGCAGAGAACAACAATGCGCGAGCCTGCGCGCATAAGTAAGTCTGCCCACTCCATGTATTCATGGATCCAAACGTGCATTTCTAGGAGAGATGCAAAGGGAATCGAACAGCGCGATGAACGCCCACAGCACCCCCACACGCAAACAAAAAATCAAGCCATATCCTGACCTAAGCGCAAACCTCCACGCCCACCCCTGATCAACCATCCAGCACCACTGTGATGCTGCACCCCTGCAAATGTGTGCTGCCTTCCTTGCAAGTCAATGCGGCACCCCTGCAAAAATGCAAGCGCTCCCACGTAACTCGAGACTGCACCCTTGCGAAAGCACACGCCCTTCCTCTCGAGTTAATGCAGCACCCCTGCAAACATCGTAAGAGCTTCCTCCTAAATTGAGGCTGCACCCCTGTGAAAACACGTAGCCTTCCATATAAGTCGAGGCGAAAACGCATGGCCTTCCACGTAAGTCACTGCCGAACCCCCTGCGAAAACGCAAGAGCTCCTTCTTAAGTTGATGCTGCACCCCTGCGAATACCCATGGCCTTCCTCGCAAGTTAAGTCGGCAGCCCTGCAAAAATGTGAGAGCTCCCTCCTAAGTCATGGCTGCACCTCAGCGAAAACGCGCTGGCTCCCTCGTAATTCAAGGCGGCACCCCTGCGAAACTGTGAGTCCATCCACCCCACGCCCTCGGCACCCAATTAGCCGGCATATACCCCTAATGCACATCAACCCCCTCAGGTCCAGACACCACCCACCAGCCCCCTCACCTCCGCCACTACCCCCAGGTAGCCCCCTGACAGAATACTCCCCTCCCCACACTATCCTCACCTCCGACACTCCCTACAACCAGCCCCCTCAAGTCCAAACATCACCCGCCAGCCCCCCTCACCTCCGAATCTACCCTCAGGCAGCCACCTAACAGTACACTCCCCTCCCCACACTGTCCTTACCTCTGACACTCCACCCAGGCAGCCCCTTTACAGTCTCCCACACAAAGAGTACAATGCATGGCTGCAACACACCTGAACCTCTGTGATCTGCCTCCACAATGAAGCTGAGCTCCAACAAGCCCACCGCCAAAACGATCATCAGGAAGCACCAAACACCATTCCAGGACCGGACCATCCACTATCACTCATTTGCAGAACTGAATCTGCAGCACCCCAGCCAGACTGCACCATAATGCACCAAAAACACCGTGGCCACCCCATCCAAATGTGACAAGTGAATGCAATGCAAAGTGACATTTGCATGTTGGCCATGGGTCACTGCAAAGACACCAAAGCACAGCAAACGAATGTGTCCTCAGGACAGAAGTAAATCCATTTGAACATTGGCCAGATCAACTCATAATGACCTAGAACGTTACAGCCTGAGCATATGTGATCCGGGTGGAAGGGGTGACAAAATCCCGGTCAAGGACCACAACCTGACGGGCCTGTTCATGGGTGATGTGAGGGAAGTCAGAGAGTGCATGACTCATTGAGACAGTAAATGTGTGTATCCACACAGAATGAGTAATCAGGGGTCACAACAGCATTCCGGGGGAAGAGGTGGAGTAAGAAATGAGAGCAGAAACAGCAATGATAAAGCAATGTGCAAGTGACATGACCAGGCCATCCAACCACTGTGAGACCTCCTGATATCACAGCAACCACAATGCAAAATACACAATGCAGTGAACAGAGAGTGGTCACATACACAGTTCCAAGTATGTGCAAAGTGGACACAAGAACAACAGTGGGCATGAAATGAAAACAATGTGAAATTGTGCAAACACGCAGGAACAGGTGGCATTACATCCAAAATAAAATAACACATCCACACATCAATGCAAATATACCCAGATGAACATCATCTCACACACACCGGCAACCCACCTCCTCAAACACATTGAGGCCAAACACACAGTGAAGATGCACATGTAATTCCAAACACCCAGTGCAACCCACGGTTGCTTGATGGACCCACCCCCACATGTCAGGCACATGTGCAAGTCTCAACCCACAACCATCACAGCAACATCACACACAGGCATGCCACAATACACATGACCTGCAAAGGTGAGATCCACTGTGTGAAATGTCAACATTGAATGTTGCAGGCACACAAATGAACTGCATGAAGCGTGGAATGGAATCATATAATACCCATATTAAATGTAACTATATACAACTAAATCAGTTGTATATAGTTACATTTAATACAAGAGGTCTGTGGCAAATGATGAAAAATTAAAAGAAACCTATAACTAAATAACTATATACATGAAAAACAGGAATGGAAAGTCACCAAAGTCCAGTGCAAAAGAAAAATTATAATAAATGAAACCTATACCTAAGTAACTATATACAAAGGTAGCGGGCTAGTCCTCATCCCCAATGTTACCCAACCTGTCAACCAGGACTGAGTAACATGCTACATCCTCCTCCATGAACTTGGCCTCTGTTGATTCCTGGAGGGCTTGCAGTGGGGAACGCATATGCAGTTCGGCGTCCCGTGCCACCCGGCAAGTGGCCTCCAGGATGGCAGCTTGCCGCCTCGCTCAGCGCAGTGCAACCTCAGCCCTGGCCGGCATCATCAATGCCTCACACGCCCATTGCCTCTCTACCAGCAGCTGCCTCTTGTAACCATGGAACACAAAAGATACAGCGTTGAGCACAGCCACATTGTCCGCCTGCCTCGAAGTAGCCACCTGCCTCCTTGTGGTGGACTGCCCTGCAACACTCTGTCTCCTCCTAGTTGCCACCTGCTGCCAGTGAGCCCTGTGCACGCTGCATTGGTACACCCTCTGACCTCTTTGTCTGGGCCATACAGCACCTGCACTGCTTGGCTTTGCCTGCTGTCACTCCATTGCCTGTGCCCTTGTCGGTGCCTGGGTAGGCATAGTGACCACTTCAGCTGCCGTACCTGTGACTCCCACCTCAGGTGGGGATACAAGCTCCACCAGACTAGGCGTTGGGGGTGGGACTGAAGCACAGGGGGCCGTGCTGGTATGTGGCCCGGAAGGCACCCCGGAGTACGACTGGCATACAAAGGAGGAAGCCGAGGAGGAGGTTACAGAAGTGAACAGCCCATGAAGTCCACCAGGAAACAAGCCTGCTGCCAGCAAGAAAACGACGTGATACAGCTCATTGTGATGATTGACAAGCAGGTCAAGACAAGCCTGTCCAATATCACGCATGCCTCTGGTCCACATCGTCAGGCCCACGAGCAGGGGTAGCACATGTTCCGTGATGGACACATCAGTTGGTAATGGGATGCTGGTCTGGGTGTAGGCATCCTGGAAGGCACACAGTGCTGCATCGATTGGCCCAGGGACCGGATTTTGAATAGGCACCTCCACAGTGATCTGCACAGCCTCATGCCCCAGGGAAAGGGTTGCAACATGCACTCCCTCCTCAAAACTCTAACCTGACCCCATGGGTTGTGCTGCCATGGCCACCTCCTCCGCCTCCCCCTCCATCAACTTGGAGGCCTCCAGGGTGTCTTCCACCATGGATGGTCCCTGTGTGGCATCACCCTGTTCCACCGCTGCTGCTGAGGAGTTCTCTACCACCTTCACCTTCATCGACTTACCCCCAGCAGCCATGCCCAATGTTACAGGTGCTACCTCAGCCAAATCGCTCCCTGAAGATTTGCTCTCACATGGGAGTGGCTGGGGCCTGCACCTTTGTCTGGTGGAAGGTTCCCCACATCGATGCTCCACAGCACCACTTCTGCCCTTTTCATCAGCTACAGCAACTATGATACAGGAGACACATAACAGTGACATCAGTGTACTGTAATAAACAGGATTTGTCAAAGGTACAACCAACAACATACCCAACCCCACACAAGGACATGCAATCAACATCCAAACAGACACAACAACCCAGGCACGATGCAAACCACAGTCATGACGCATACACAATTAAAGGCCGCTAAATGTGGGTATTGCACAAACACAAACCAAGATGAATGAAATGTACCAATGGGAAAGTGAATGTGACACAACTGCAACCTGATCCACATCCATGGGAGAATTGGCACAGGGGTGGGCAGGGAGTTAAGTAGGATGCACACACACCCAATAGATGGAAGCACTGATGTGCCAGCCTACTGCTGTGGACACGTTGTGGACAAGACATGCAGTGGATTCCTGACCACCAGTAGCCAAGCATAATTGCAATGTACCCAGCATGGCCATGCAAACACCTGTATGGGCACCTCTCCAAACAATCACAACAAACAACATGCTTCCGTCACAACCCACCTGGCGTGCATACAACACATACATGCCTCAATTGCACAGCCACACATTTGCATGCCACAGCCCCAGGCACATACACATGGCATGCACATGCATTAACATCCCTTCACATTCATGGACTTACTCCCAGCAGCCACGCATACACATGGCATGCACACACATGCACATTCATCGGGATGACAATAACATGAGAGTGCTGGCAAAAACAATGCTGTGATGTAACAACACCAAATATCCAAATGCACGTGTTACCTCCATACATGGGGATGCATAGAAACACAGTGCCTTTGTCAGCACAACAACATAGACATCATTCATGCACATGACATGGCCACCACATACTCATTTGGCACACTTGGCATCCAAGCACATTTCATCAACTAGTGACATGGCATATGCTCCGTTGGCTCAACTGCATGACACATAGTGCAAATAGCAACGCATATCCAATCCACGAACATCACACCTCACACATACGGTGCAATGTCCAGGGACTGCATGTTGATGTTGAATGCTGATAAACACATACAGCCAACACAAGGGTTTCAACACAAACATAGATGCACGTGCACAAAACAAATGCCTCCTCGGCCATTGCACCACATCCCTACTTACCAGCAGACTTCAGATGTTCTTGCCACTCGCAGACCTGGGCATTCAGCGCTGGCTAGAACGTGGCCAGGACCAGCGTGTTGTTTGTAGAGAGCTTGCACCTGCATGCATGGTGCATCACCATGGTTGCACTGTGCTTAATGACAAGCAGGGCCTTGGTGCGGGTCCTGGATTTGAAAACCTCCGAGCGCTTGTGGACTGACTTGAAGCAGCGGACTGCCACCCCCTCCATGTTGATGGCATGTGTTATGTCCTTCGCTGGGTCAAAGATGGCATCATAGTTCTCCAGGACCATTCCCACCAGGATACCAACTTCCCTGTAGCTGAAGTTCACAGCCCTTTGCTTCGCTGCCATGGGGTTCCCACTCTGGTCTGAGGAAGATGGTGCAGACGTGGCAACCGACGAGGTAGGTGTGGGTGGGTAAGCTGGTCCTGGAGATGGGCCGTGGAGCAGCAGCGGCGGTATGCTGAGATGGGAGTCCGGAACAGCAGTTTAGGTGGTCACAGAGCCGGAGAGAGGAGCACAGGCAATGGCAGGACAACGGGCACTCACAATGCAGTGCAGATGGGCAGCAGGCACATGCACACGACTTGCAACAGAAGATGACAACATGGGAGGTAGCACAGGGCAGGATGAGGCAGGCAAAATGGCACACAGGCAGGAGAGTGGCTCTTCCTTGTCTCAATACGAAGGCAGCCTAAAACAAAGTAAAGGACATCAGCATGTAAGCTATGTGACATGCGCTGCATGCAGCATGCCTTTGCAGCTCACAGCATTGGCGGGGATAAATAAGGACAAGGAAATGCATCACTGGCTATGTGAGCGAAGGAACGAAGACAGAGTATTGTCATTTCTGCGTATTTTGGGGGGCCATGCAATCCGTTCCCTTCAGGTAATGTACTGTATTTTTTGGGAGGGGGGATATGCCTCTGCGCATATGCGCATATTTTATATCCCCAGTTTGAGGACCCCGGTCTGTCGCATATGCAATTTCTCAGTTTGTGGTTGCCACTGCATATCGCATACCTTTTTTCTTTTTGGGGAGCTTTCCGGGCATCGCGTGCACACTTTTTGTGTTTTTGGGTGCCACTGCGTATCGCGTACTGCATATTTTTCATGTTTGGCGAACATTAGAAGCTTTCTGGACCACACATCAACATTTCACATCATGTAGACTGCTCCCTTACTCATTTTGGCCAGGACAAAACTTGGTGTGCCTTCCATTCATCCCTTACACCTATGACAGGTGTGGAAAGGCCCTAAGAGGGAAAAGGTGAGCACAGGGTTGGGGTGGGGGACGTGATGGCGAAACATCTGCCCCAGTACGAGGGGGTCGGGGAAGTGGTATGGAGACACCTGCCCTAGCCACAGGGGGTCTGGTACATGGTGCAGAGACAACTGCCCCAGCCCCATGTGGACATGGCAGGACCCAATCCAGAGGTGATCTGGCACCTGTATGCCAATGTGATACCAGCCAGGCTGGGGCAGTTCCAACACCTTGTGCCACTCATGGCAGAAAGGGACACCCTGCACAGCAGGAAGAGGCTCAACCCCAACACAAGAGACAGGACACTGGCCCACAGAGGAAGAAGAACTTCACTGATGAGGAGCTCCAGATCCTCATTGACCTCGTGACCAATCACCATTGTGACATGTGCGGTATGCCAGGAGCACACATACAGCAGCACAACGTATAGTGCATTGGCAGCGTGTCACAGACCAGTTCTGCACCTTAGGGGTGGATATGCACACTGCTGAACAGGTTCAGAAGCGCTGGAATGATCTCACCCGTCGCACCAAGCACAAGCTGAGTGTCGACCTGGACTCTGCTGCAATAGCAAGTGGAGCGGGTCAAGCAGGGGAGGAGCAGCTGACACTGCATAAAGAGACCATGAGCCAATTCACCCTCCTTGAGCAGGTGCAAGGTGTGGGAGGCCTGGAAAATTATGAGGACATACAAGGAGTGAAATATTCCCCATGACGACTGCTATCCATGAAGAGCTCTCAGCCACTAGGACATTAATCTACAGGGAGATGGTTGCCTTCAGGCAGACATTCTCTGAGCAACTCAATGCATCACGGGTAAGCGTGCATACAGACTCTGCAGCCATCCGTGAGGACATGCATGGAAACATCGCCGGTCTCACTGTGCTGGTGCATTCAACTGTGTCATGGCTGACGCAGCCAGTGAAGACCAGTCCTTGGCACAACATGGTGTGGCTCCAACACCACATCCTCCTGCAGATCAACTGCAGGATAGGGGTCCCAGCACATACCAGCCTCCTTGTCCACAGTTGCCGTGAGGTCTGTGAGCCCATGGAGTATTTTAAAAATTGTTGTCTAATTTTTGGACCCTCTCCAGGGTGGATCTCCCGCTAACCCCCGGCCCCCTACGTTCATGATGAACCTCTTTTTTCGGTCCATAGCAAGGGTTTATTTTAATATTTTGACTTGATTCCCCTTGACTCTGTACAGACACTTTGTGGTGGTTTGTTACATTCCTCTGACCCGGATGTGGGCTTTATTTATTTAGTTCAATTTCCAAGGTGGATTTATTATTTTTTTTCTTTTTTTGGTACCTTTGACATGTGCAGTTGTACTCTCAGGAGCATGATGGATGCAGTTGGGGACAAGCAGCCATGCACAGTGATGTCAACTGCCATGGTTGCATCGTGGAAAACAGGGGGGCATATGCAGGTAACATTGGGTTACGTGATTCTTAACACATGTGTGCTTCATATATGATTGTGAAATACAGCTGTTGTAATGCATTGCCCCATGGTTTTACAGTGCTACAGGATCATGCAGTGACTGCACTCCATGGGAGGTCCACCATGCACATTTGTGCCTTCCTACTCCCCATGCCCTCTGCCAGGCACTGGCCCTCCTCTCACACATTTGGAAACACAGTTCCCAGTGGAGGAGATGAGGGAATCACACCATGCTAGCTCAGTCAGCAGGTAAACATGTACTATGTCTCGCATGTTGTGTCAGTGTTATTGGTTACCATGGAATTTGCATGCAGTGCAAATCTTGACATAGTGGTGGCCTAACATTGTGTCTTGAGGAATGTCTGGGCAGATGTGTGTCTGTACACATGCATGTGCATTGTTTGTGTGAATGCATTTAGATCATTGAAGCCATCATTTGAAGCGAATGGACAGCACTATACACACTTTCCCAATTGGCAATGTTTCATTGAGTCTGGATGAATGAACTGATTGATGGCATGCATTCTTTGTGCATCTGCATGACCAACTGTGATGATGTATCCATACTGCCACCCTTCCACTCCCCCGTCCACATGTTTTGAACCATGCATTGCAGGGGTACTCCCAGTGCAAACTTCTCTTTGACCTGTGCCACTTCATAATCCACTCCCTTCTACACATCCATGCCCTACCCAGACATGCCACTGTTCAACATGTGCCACACACATTGATTCTCATGTATCAGCATCCTCCGCTGCAGATCTTCATGATGTAGACATTCTGTCCTCTTGTGTGCATTGACTCCACAGGACATGTTTGTCACACTTGATGCATGTCGGGTTAGACAAATATGCGCATGTGTTCCTGTGACAGACTGGTTCTGTGTTAGACAATCAGGACACTTTTCTTACAGTTTTTGATTTTGTTGGTTGATAAAAGTAAAATTGAGGAATTTGTTTTATATATGAGAGTGGTGACAATTGGGAGGTCTATTATTTGCTTGAGACTCACCCAAGGGACTCATAAGTAACGACACCCCCGTTTGACCATACTATATGAATATATCAGAATTATACAGTACAAACCTAGCTGGCAAGCCTGGGAGTGTTGTACAAAGCAGATGGTCTCTTAGATCATTGCAACTAGCAACAGTGCGTAAGACACATGACATATGGCCATGCTCTACAAAAACTGGACAAAAGCTCTGCCGAGTAGTGATTCCTATGTAAACTGTTACCTGACTGTGCCAACAGGGAATCCCTGTTCTTTTTATATTGTTATGCACTTGAAGCAGTGTACTTGCACTTGGTCTGTTGCATTGTTTTCTTTCACTGCGCAAACGGGGGAGGGGCACCTGCCTCCCCCGTATCTCACCTTTTTAATTTTCTGAACTTTACCTTTGCATACATTTAAGCTATTTTATTTGTACATTTAAAAATAAGATGCAACTTAACTGATGCACACAATGTGGCTATACCCTGTGGAACCACTGCATAGTGCATTGCATATGACTATTCATTATTCCCATCACCTCTGGTATGCACTTACCTCACCAGAGTGCCCAAATTAGACAGCCTACACTACCCTGCAGCCATGCTGTCTTTACAGCATCTGGTACAAAACCTATGGCCATGCCTCATGTGAACTACGCCTCTTTTCAATACCAATAGTGCATTACATGCATACCCTGTGGGCACTGCCCCATGGTCATAGGCACCACTCATACAATGATGTGTTTCACTGAGACGTGGTAAGAGCTCATTTGAGCCATCCTTGTGCC
Source organism: Ambystoma mexicanum (assembly GCF_040938575.1). Classification (NCBI taxonomy): domain Eukaryota; kingdom Metazoa; phylum Chordata; class Amphibia; order Caudata; family Ambystomatidae; genus Ambystoma; species Ambystoma mexicanum. The sequence goes on along the minus strand of NC_090924.1, from coordinate 293,150,516 downwards.
TCTTGTTTATTGTTTAATTTTGCATTTTCCACTGTTTTGTAAGGCTGAATGCCGCTGGTCTGCGGGCCAAACCTTGTTTCCAGGAAGTCCTGGCAGACACCCTTCCCCCGGCTCCAAGACCCACGTGACCAGAAGGGATCTGGTTTCACAATACCCAGAGGCAGATTTAACAGTCGCCAGTCGGACAAACGGTGAGCAAACTGCTTTGCCCTGACCCGCCCCTTTTCTTCCCAATCTCTTTCTGACACACACAAGGCCCTTTCTGCTGTGACTCCAGCCAGTGGCATCCATTCCCATAAAATAAATGTCAGTGAAGAAGGACCACAAAGGACACATTCTGCCGCAGCATTCGCTGTGTTAAAAGAACCACATTGGTGTAGTGGTTAAGTGCATTCATTAGGTCATGGGAGCCCTGTGGGCCGTGTTCAGATCCTGCCCGTGACACATACCTGTAAAGGGATGGTAAGAAAAGCCACCCACCCACCCCCTAGCCCTTTTGGTATTTAAATAGCATGGAACAGCTTCAAACTGTTTTGTTTGAGATAATCTTAACACATTTTACAGTGGGGCTCTTGCTTTTGCATTGGGAAACATTCTAGCTGTTTGGAAACTGTTCTTCAGGATTTCCACACACAATCCTTTAACAAAACATCTTGATTGGGGGAGAATAGTAACATGTTGGCGATGCATGGCGCTACATTATTTACTTATAACCAACAGCAATGGCTATCAGGCCACAGGCGGTGATAGAATGGTAAAAGAGTGAGGCCGGTAGGATCATTGAGGCACCTCGAGGGACAAAAACAGAAGTGTTGCTTCATTTGGTCCACAGACCACGTGTTGGCAGTCTTGAGAGCTGACTTTCCTCCCAGTTTGGTCCCCCAAAAAACAAATGCGCTGCACAAATGCTTAAAGTGTGCTTTGCAGTGGCTGTACAGGATCTTTTGGCTGGGGTGTCCCAAAGTGGGGCACTGACGTATGATGGGGAGGCATGAAGTAGGAGCGCACACACATAATGATCATCGTTTAGGATAATGGGTTAGCACCTGGGGTGGCCAATCAGAAAAAATGCAAACTGAATTGCTTTTATGGGCTCCCAATGCATATGCATTATGGAAATGGGTCAAGCAAAAAGAATGTGAGATGTTTATTTTGCTCATTCTGAATCAAGGTTTTCACGTATATGCCAAGTTTATCTTGTGTGCTATATGAATGGACAGTATATTATAATGTAACAAGGTAGCTCTGTCGGTTGAGCACGTGACTCTTGAGAGTGCAAAACAAAGGTTGAAAACTGAATTGCTTTTATGGGATCCCAATGTTGGTAGATCAGGCACGATGAGCTGCAGTACAGGAAACAAAGCTAAATTACATTTCCTGTTTTCTCTAGAAATAGTGGATGGACTTTATTAATACCATGAGAGCATTGTGATTAGCATTACTGTGTTTGAGCTGGGAAGTAGACACAGGGAATGGCCTGTAGACTAACGTAATGTCATGTTATGTTAATGGGCATTTGTATAGCGCCTTTCACATTGGTATGGTCTCAATGAACTGTAGGTTGAACGCCCACGGGCCCAGAGAAATGGCCACAGAAGTAAATGCTATGTGTGTGCACCAGGTATTTGTCTAGCTAGACCCAATATATTGCGGGATAGCTGCAGTGTAATGCTGGAGGTGTAGTGCAGTAGTATATGTGCAGCTAGGCCAAATTAGTCACGGGGGATCGCTGCATTCTAGTGGAGGTGGTACTGTGCAGTGTGTACAAGGTATGTGATATTACGTGTGCAGCTTGGCCGAATTTTTCATGGGGTATAGCTGCATTCTAGTATTGGAGGTGCTGTTCAGAGTGTTGGGATAGTGGGAGGTATGTGTGAGTTGTCCATGGATTGAAAGAGAACTTCCTGCCCCTCACTACCTTCCTGGTCCTACCAATATAACTGTGCTCAAGGATTATTGGCAGCTGGCGTCTCAAGAACCTTAAAAGTCTAATATGAATCTCGGCTCTATCTGCAATACATAGTCGGATCGGACGGGCGCCTAGCAACTTAACTGATGGCTAAGGCCATCTCCCAGGTGCTTTACAAAGCTGATGGTTTCCGGCGGAGGGAAAATATTCGAGGTTCAATGCATGGCTAAGGTCTTTAGTGCCATACAGGACCAGGATGTCACAGTTCTTCAGTCTACCTTCCCTGTGTCTACTTAATTGGGTTTCCTCAAGGATGAATTGCTTCTGGAGTGGCAGATGCGCCAATGATGATGATAAGATTTGATATTTCCTGCAATACGTGATGTATCTTTCAAGAATGCAGAGATCCAAGTGCTGTAGCTGGCCATCCTCTTAAGTGCTGGGTGTGTCTGAGTCTTCCACGTGCAGTGGTTTTCTGAGTATTCTAAGTGCAAAACATGGCAAAAAAAGTGCTAAGTGCAGTGAATGTCTATCCCTTACAATGGGCAATAACTCACTGAACCTTCACAGTTCTTCAGTGTGCAGTACATGGTCAAAACATCATAAGAGTCTGGTTCATAGCAATACATGAGTAAAGGTGTCTAAGGACCCCTAGGCTCCATGCCCCGGGCTTATTTTCCAGCAGTATGAAGGTTCTTGACCTTTTTTTTCACCCTGGATAGTTCACTGGGAGGCATGGTTTCGCAGTGCATCTAGATCGTGGATGGGTTCTTTATGGACGATTTAGGGGAAGAGCGAGGCCTTGAGTGCTTTTCGGAATGCCATGCAGTCTTGCGTTCGTTGAATGGAGAGGGGGCAGAGAGTTCCAGATTGTAGACACTGTAAAGGGATTTCTGTCAGTCACACACCCAAGTCTTGCCCAGCATGTAGAGCACAAATTAAACCCTTATTTATTTTTGTCTATAAGTTCAATATTCTGAATGATATACCACTCATATCACACCCATCTCAAAATACCCTCCCCCCCCCGGTCACACTGGACCAAGAATCAGGCTACTTTGCAATGGTAAATTTTATTTATTTATTTAGAATTTAATCACAATATGTTTTTAATATGTAACAGCAATCACCAATGGGGTGACAGGAACCATAAATACTATATTTAATGCACTGGGAATCAGGTTATGAACACAAAAAGAATGCAGCACAGAAAAGAATACTTTTGGGTTGGTTTGGAACAGATAGCACTGTGGTTACAAGTTCCCGCTGCAACACCCCCAACCCACCAATAGGCAAATTAAATAGCTGTGAGGAGAGAGCAGGTACTCAGGAATACTACAGACCAAACAGAATATCACTCTCATCTTCCCCCCTTAAACAAAAGAGAAAAACAGATTTGACTTTTCAACTGTCAGGATGGCTTTGAAACTGGCTGAGCAAAAACACTAAATATGTTCAAAAATACTTAAATTATTTTAAATTTCTACGGGAGCCGCTCTGAACAGATGCAAGTAATCAAAAGCAATGATTTAATTTTAAAGAAAACATTTGGAATCTCAAAGGCAACATGGGAAATAATTTAAAGACAAAACCTTTGCAAAATGTACATTCGCTGCAAACTTTTACAATGCAATTTTTGATAAAACCTGGTCAACCGCACTGTTTTGCAAAGCGGTTTTGGGTTGTGATGATAGCTAAGGATGTTATGTATCAGTGGGAACTGAAATTTCGTTTCTATATTTAAAACTGAGGGAGTTATTCTTCAGTTTAAAACCAGAACATCTGGAAGATGCTTTTACTCAAGACTAGAGCATGCAGGCTAGACAACCAGGTTGGGACGAGAAAAGCTCGGAGACTGATTCATGACTTCAGTAACAGATCCCCAGCGCCTTCCCCGGCAGAACCAGTCCAAACACTCGAAGTGGGATTTTTGGATGAGAGTTACACAAATAAAGATGACTATGAAAATGTTCCTTTAGCAAATAGACAGAATAAGATAGCACTAAGATTTTGACACTGTTACTGGTTATGAAAGTAAGGATAGTTCCCAGATTGGGGTGGAACACAATAAAGTAAGATATACAGTAGCTCTCTAGCATCCTGTTAATACTCACAATCCACTGGGATTTAAGATTTTTAGCCCGTCAAGATTCTGGTGAATGGATCGGTCTATCAGGGAAGGACAGCACATCAGCTAGGATCAGCTAGGCTGGTAACAGGAATTGCATGGGATCTGCCCTTCTTGTTTCTGGATATTTCAGGTCAGCGGGATAGCGAGTTCATCAGGCATGCGTTATGGTAGCAAGCCAGATAGTTTCAGGATGCTTCTCTACACCACAGCGCTTCACTGGGTTGTAAGGATTAGTTAAGGATGAGGCCTAGCTGAAAATGGTTCAGCTACTTCTTGGCCGGATCATTGGCATCTGGATCTGGAAGGATGTTGAAGGCTGGATGTTGAATGCTGGAACAAAGTGCTTCGAAGGAATCAGAAGAGAGAGTGTGTATGTGTAGTCAGATGTCTCTATTTATCCTTTCAAATGAGACAAAAATGGGTGTATGAACTGGCTTAACTAAACTTGCCCCTGTGAAGTGGGATTGGATCAGAGCCTCATCTCCGCCTTGCATCCGAGTGATTGGATCAAAGACAGATGATGTCAAGTTTCTGGTTTGTTTTTTACAATCCTTAGAAACCTCTCCTAGCCACCAGTATCAAAATTGAAATTTGTTCTAAATACATATTTATACATCTGTAACCTCTATGAAAATCACATACAAGGATTACTTATTTTATGGAGTATCTGTTCATTAAAATCCCAAAGCTGTGAGACCTTGTTTCGCCATTTTGTTCATTTCACCCAGAAAACATTTTCCAAACTTTCTCCAAATTTCCACGAATATGCATGTTTACCATAGGAATGTGTGTGCAAAATTTAACAATTCTAGCATAAATTCAGTTCCCATGAAACCACATATATTGCCATTTCTGTTCAGAATATGCTACACAGTTCCACCATGTTTTGAAATGTAGGGCCAAAAATTAAATTAACAACTCTGCCTTTTTCATATTTTTCACCACTTCTGATAGCGAGTTATAAGTCTCTAAAAAATGGTCATTACATATTCTTAGTAGTAAATGGTCTGCCTTTTGTCTGTCTCTGGAGGCAAGGAGCAGCCCCCACCTTTGGGATTTCCTTCAAGGAGCAGCCCCCACCTTTGGGATTTCCTTCTGCAAGCCTAGTTTATGACCTTTCAACACATCCATTTCCTGGCCTGGAGAATCTGCCATTGTTCAGTTCATTACCCCATAATTATCATGTGTCACTGAGCATCTGCTGAGAGGAATGCCCTCCCCTTGGGTGGAAACCTGTTTTTCAACCTCTTGCTGGACCAGAACACCTAAAACAAACTTGTTGCATCAGATGACATAGATACATTACATTCTTAGATTTATACCTGTGGGATCAAAACATCTGTGATCCGTGTTCCTTTCAGCAACAATCCTTTTATATTTGCTAATCCGGCAGATCTTTAGTTTTAGACAACTTTAAACTTTAATCAGGAGAGCCCATTTGACAGGGGCTGTCACTCACAGGCAATCCAGTTTTGCTGAGAAGGTGTTTTGCTCTTCACATTTCAGGATCTTGTACATTCATAGTGCTTCATTAGATTAAATGAATTTTAGCACCAAGCAAGATTTTGAGTGTTGGAAAGTGTTATGTGCAGGTATTTGAAGTTTCAGCAGCAAAAGCGCTGCTGCTCCCTCTGCACTCGAGGTTTACTTGTCATGTAGCCCACTTGCTCTTTTTCTGCATTGTGCGCTCTGTTCTACCACACATGCACCATGGGTGGCAGGTTGTGCAGCCATCTTTTTGTGTGTTGAAACGCGGTTTTGGAGGTTTTGGCACGCACAAGGGTTTTGCCACAATTTTGCTGTTTCTCGCACCATAGATAGCAGAGTGAGGCCGCATTGTATAGCAGAGTGGGTCAATACATCCCACAAATCCCCCTCTCAACTTCATTTTGACTTCCAGTCGAGGGGGAGTCGGGCGAGTGGGATGCTCTTTTCTGTCCATGTGGAAAAATTCAGTAGCTTCTCCCGTCAGTGATTGAGGAGATGCACTCTCCTCGCCGGTTCAGGTTGGAATGGGAGGATACTCTGGATTCCTTGGTTTTTTCCTCCCGGTCCCCGAGTGGTCCTCCTTGGTGATTCTTGGGATTTTAGTGCCAATCCTAGAAAACATAACATAACACGGTTATGAAAATGTTCCCACTACTGTGCCCACACATCTTCGGGGGATCTCAGCAGTGGGAAAGACACTTGCATTCCCTAACAATTGGCAATATTCCCTGTCTATATTCAATGATCATTTACTCCTTTTCTAAGGTGTACTCAATGAATATCTAATAATTTTTCTAGGTGTCCGGATTTTCCCCCTCTGGGTTTCCGGTAAGCTCTTCTATGTGCCGCAAATTATGCCTGGGGTGGCAACTCTTTAGCTGGTTTATGTGGACCCACTTGTCTTCCCCCTCTGTCAAACTGCCTTTCGGGATGCAGATTCTGTAGGCAACTGGTGTGATTCTGTCCACAATTTCAAAAGGACCCCACAAACTTGGGAGGAATGTGCGCTCTTTGGCTTGGTTCTTTTGGAAATTGTACAAATAGACCCAGTCTCCTACTTGATATTCCTTTTTAGTTGTCTTAAGGTCATAGTGGGTCTTCATACTGTCTGCAGATCTTTCTAGATTCCACTGAGCATACGCAAAAGCATGTTGAAGGTATTTTCTCAGATTCTCAACATACTCGTGAGTTGTGGAGGGATTTATCAAGGTCTGCTCTTGGGTTCTGTAGCACCATCCTTCGTCCAGTCATCAGCTAGAATGGAGACATTTTTGTTGCAGAAGAAGCGGTAGATCTGATGGCCATAAGGACAAGGGGTAATCAAATGTCCGAACTTGGCCCAGAATCTGCCACAAACTTTTTTAATATGCTCACACTAGTTTTATTGTACCTCTTAACTCCACCACTAGAGGACACCCGGTAGGCAATGTGTAGTTTCCTTTTTACCCCAAGTATCTCCCACATCTTTGTCATCACTTCGCTAGTGAAGTGGATATCCCGGTCTTACTCAATCCTTTGGGGTAGTCCAAAACACGAGAAGATGTGATTGATCATCAGAGCAGCTGCCGTTTCGGCCTTGCAATTTGGGGCCGGGAGGCATTCCACCCATTTAGCAAACAAGCAGGTTACGGTCAACATGTACTTGTTCCCCTTAGAGGAGCAAATCATGGACCCAATAAAATCGACTTGCAAATCTGACCAAGGCAGTGTCATCCCCCTCTTTTGGAGGGGAGCAAAGTGTGTGAGTGATGTTGGCTGAAATTGTGCACACACAAGATACCCCTTCAAGTATTGGTCGAGGTCCTGCTCCATGTGTGGCCAGTGTGCAAACTCTCACAAGATTTCTAATGTTTATTAAAACCCCCTATGACCGGCTCTGGCCGCACCATGGGCGTTACTTTGCATCAGGCTTTGGAATGAGGTGTGGACCACCCACTGATCATGGCCAGATATGGATCTCCTCACCAACAAACCGTCTTGGATTCAGAACATTTTTGGACATTTCATCAACACTCTGAAGTCCTCTTTCCAAATGCAATCGGTATCCGTCAGGGGAAAGTTCTCAGGGTCCTCAGTGTGGATAAAACGTATCAATTAGTGGATCACCTTTTTGAGCCGTAATCAAATCAGCATCTGGGGTCTCCTTACACCATTGGGCAGTTGAGAGTTCATTGAGAGCATTTGTCTGGGACCTAGTGATAGCAGTGACCTGGATTTCCCCCAACAGGGGCTCAGTCTCAAGTAGATCCCCTTGGATGTCTCTGGTTTTGGCCAGCTGAACAGCTAAGTCATTTCCATTTTTTTCTGGTCCCTCTACTTTAGAATGACCCTTGATCTTTTTCCAGTAAATGATCATCCCATTCGAGGTGACCAGATCATCAATATTCTGTATTAATTTTCCATGTTTTATTGGTTTATTGTTAGCACATAGCATGCCTCTGGTTTTCCAATTAACCAGGTGCTCCAAAACCCGTTCCGTACATAATTTGAATCAGTGATTATGGCCAGTTTGTGGAGTTGGTGTTGGACAGCAGTGAGGATAGCTTGATGCACAGCCATTAGCTCTGCCACTTGACTACTATGGGGACCAATTTTGTACCCAGCGGAGGGCTCTGGGGCATCATTGACCCATGCATTCCCCACGCCGGCCACAAGTTCCTTTTCCCCGTTGTTGTCAACATGGTAGGAGCACCCATCCACATAGACAGTGGGCATTCCCTCACACTTGTGTTCTTCATAGACCTTGTGTGGGGAATTAAGGTATGCCTCCATGTTGTCCTTGATTTTAAGACTTTCGTCCTCGAGACAGTTTTCTCTGGCACAATCATGTAATTCATCCAGACCTTGCGTGAGGGGACTCTTCTTGTTTTGGCCATATCTGACCTCCTATATATGCTCCTAACTGCCGTCCACACAAGTTCATGTTATACCTGTTGATTCTAGTGTTATACCCCCTCAAGCATGTACTTATCCCTATGATCATGTCCCTCACATACCCCGCTGCAAGAGGTGATTGTTCCCATGTATTCATTGCACCCTTTTTATCTCCATCTGTTCCTACATTCAGTTACCCGTAACAAGAGGCAAACTTTACTAAGTGTACATCCACTGTATTTATTATGACCCATATGTACCTAGATGCAGTTCCCGTAACAAGAGGCGAACCATCCTTAGTGCATATCCATTGTACTTATTATGACCTATATGTTCCTGATATAGGTCCATGCAACAAGAGGTGAACTATCCTAAGTATGTATACACTGTACATACGACTTCATATGTACCAGATGTAGCTCCTTGCAATAAGCAGCATAGCTTTTCCATGTGTGTTTCCCCTTGCACTGCCCAGGCTTTCTATGCCTGATCTGTAATTATTGTAACTGTGTTTGCCTATTGCACTTACTGTAACCATATTCTTAAGCCAAGCGCCAGATGCCCCTGGGCTTTGTGCAGTATACAAATAAAAACCAAACCAAAGTTTAATTTTGGCAATTGTGTTGAAGGCCCTGTCAGCATAGGTATTACACATGTTAAGTTTAGAACAAAACAAATGGGAACTTAGAAGTATGCAACAGTTACCAATTGAAAAACGCGAATGGCAGTGTAACGCATTGAGTGCCTGTTTCCCTTAAGGAGCTTGGAGAACCCCAACCAATGTTTATGTTGCCCTTTCCCAGGTTCTCAGGTACTTCCCATGTTGGCAGCTACCAGGGAGTTGGAAGAACCTGACAAGTTCTCAGGTTGGTGGTTCACAGGCAGCTGGAAGAACATGAACAATGCTGATGTTGGTTGCCCTCAGGTAGGGGGAAGAGCCGAAACAATTCTCATGTTGACTTCTATATATATATGCTCCTAACTGACATCCACACAAGTTCCTGTTATACCTGTTGATTCTAGTGTTATACCCCCTCAAGCATGTACTTATCCCTATGATCATGTCCCTCACATACCCCGCTGCACGAGAGGATCATTCCCATGTATTCGTTGCACCCTTTTTATCCCCGTCTGTACATAGATGCAGTTCCCGTAAAAAGAGGCGAAACATCCTAAGTGCATGTCCACTGTACTTATTATGACCTATATGTACCTGATATAGGTCCCCGCAACAAGAGGCAAACTATCCTAAGTATGTGTACACTGTACTTATGACTTCATATGTACCTGATGTAGCTCCTTGCAATAAGCAGCATAGCTTTTTCATGTATGTATCCCCTTGCAGTGCCCAGGCTTTCTATGCCTGATCTGTAATTATTGTAACTGTGTTTGCCTATTGCACTTACTGTAACCATATTCTTAAGCCAAGCGCCAGATGCCCCTGGGATTTGTGCGCTATACAAATAAAAGCCAAACCAAGTTTCCTTGTGGCAATTGTGCTGAATGCCCCTTCAGTATAGGTATTACACATGTTAAGTTTAGAACAAAAAAAAATGGGAACTTAGAAGTATGCAACACTTACCAATTGAAAAACGCGAATGGCAGTGTAACGCATTGAGTGCCTGTTTCCCTTAAGGAGCTTGGAGAACCGCAACAAATGTTTATGTTGCCCTTTCTCAGGTTCTCAGATACTTCCCATGTTGGCAGCTACCAGAGAGTTGGAGGAACCTGACAAGTTCTCAGGTTGGTGGTTCACAGGCAGCTGGAAGAACATGAACAATGCTGATGTTGGTGGCCCTCAGGTAGGGGGAAGAGCCGAAACAATTCTCATGTTGGTGATTCTCAGGTAGAATATGGAATCCAAGTAATTCTTATACAGGGGCATCTTAGGTAATGTGGATAACCCACATTATTCCTTTGCATGTTATGAGAAGAACCCAAAGAACGCTCTTAATGACATCTCTCACAAAGTGAGGACAACCCAAACAAAAACTTTAACAAGTTGCAAATTGTTGATGAACCATGTCACCACATTGTGAAGGGCGTATGCATAGCGAGGAAAATTAAGTTGTATTTGCAGGGCAGCCAGGATATTGCCGTTGCTGAAGGCCATTGCCTTAGGCTGCAGGAGCTCTCTGCTGCTCCGCTGCTCCCTGTGCCCACCTTGGCAACCCGACAGCAGCCACAACAAGAAGAAGAAAGGTTGCTCAACTACAATGAAGCACCTGTAAAAATGCTCCTCCACGAACCCGTTCCGTACATAATCTGAATCAGTGAATATGACCAGTTTGTGGAGTTGGTGTTGGACAGCAGTGAGGACAGCTTGATGCCCAGCCATTAGCTCTGCCACTTGACTACTACGGGGACCAATTTTGTACCCAGCGGAGGACTCTGGGGCATCATTCACCAATGCATTCCTCACGCCGGCCACAAGTTCCTTTTCCCCATTGTTGTCAACATGGTAGGAGCACCCATCCACATAGACAGTGGGCATTCCCTCACACTTGTGTTCTTCATAGACCTTGTGCGGGGAATTAAGGTATGCCTCCATGTTGTCCTTGATTTTAAGAATTTCGTCATCAAGACAGTTTTCTCTGGCACAATCATGCAAGTCAGCCAGACCGTGCGCGAGGTGACTCTTCTTGTTTTGGCCATATCTGACCTCCTATATATGCTCCTAACTGACATCCACACAAGTTCCTGTTATACCTGTTGATTCTAGTGTTATACCCCCTCAAGCATGTACTTATACCTATGATCATGTCCCTCACATATTCCGCTGCAAGAGGTGATCGTTCCCATGTATTCGTTGCACCCTTTTTATCCCCATCTGTACCTAGATGCAGTTCCCCGTAACAAGAGTCAAACTTTACTAAGTGTACATCCACTGTATTTATTATGACCCATCTGTACCTAGATGCAGTTCCCGTAACAAGAGGCAAACCATCCTTAGTGCATATCCACTGTACTTATTATGACCTATATGTACCTGATTTAGGTCCCCGCAACAAGAGGCGAACTATCCTAAGTATGTATACACTGTACTTATGACTTCATATGTACCTGGTGTAGCTCCTTGCAATAAGCAGCATAGCTTTTCCATGTATGTATCCCCTTGCACTGCCCATGCTTTGTATGCCTGATCTGTAATTATTGTAACTGTGTTTGCCTATTGCAATTACTGTAACCATATTCTTAAGCCAAGCGCCAGATGCCCCTGGGCTTTGTGCGCTATACAAATAAAAACCAAACCAAAGTTTCCTTGTGGCAATTGTGCTGAATGCCCCTTCAGTATAGGTATTACACATGCTAAGTTTAGAACAAAAAAAATGGGAACTTAGAATTATGCAACACTTACCAATTGAAAAACGAGAATGGCAGTGTATTGCATTGAGTGCCTGTTTCCCTTAAGGACCTTGGAGAACCCCAAACAATGTTTATGTTGCCCTTTCTCAGGTTTTCAGGTACTCCCGATGTTGGCAGCTACCAGGGAGATGGAAGGATCTGACAAGTTCTCAGGTTGGTGGTTCACAGGCAACTGGAAGAAAATGAACAATGCTGATGTTGGTGGCCGTCAGGCAGGGGGAAGAGCCGAAACAATTCTCACGTGGGTGATTCTCAGGTAGAATGTGCAATCCAAGTAATTCTTATACAGGGACATCTTAGGTAGTGTGGATAACCCACATTATTCCCTTGCATGCTATGAGAAGAACCCAAAGAAGGCTCTTTATGACGTCTCTCACAAAGTGAGGACAACCCAAACAAAAACTTTAACAAGTTGCAAATTGTTGATGAACCATGTCACCAGTTTGTTGAGGGCATATGCATAGCGAGGAAAATTAAGTTGTATTTGCAGGGCAGCCAGGATATTGCCATTGCCGAAGTCCATTGCCTAAGACTGCAAGAGCTCTCTACTGCTCTGCTGCTGCCTGTGTCCACCTTGGCAACCCCACAACACCCACAACAAGGAGAAGAAAGGTTGCTCAACTACAATGAAGCACCTGTAACGATGGGCACGGCATCGAGGAGCAGCCTCCACTGGGCTGCATATACTTACAACAAGGAGGATGATCAGCTATTTCAGGAACACATGGCTGTGCCACCCCGCCCAGCCAGATGGTGAAACCAGCTGCATCTGATGACCATTCCCTAAGGCTGAAGGAGCTCTTTGCTGCTCTCTGCTGCATCCTGATGACCGATCATGTGAAGGTAAGTCTGATGTACATAATGATACAACTGGCTCCAATAATGTGTTTGCCCCATGCTCCAGCCATATGCATTGCTTATATTTTATCCCACTCCCCCATCCTACCATCTTCCTCGAACCTGCATCTTTCAAGATGATGCCTTTGCCAGTATTAATAATACGCAACTCGGTATTGCCTTCCCACATCAATAGCGAGGTGCTGACAGAGCTACACAGTTTCTGGCCTTCCGCACCCCACTTTGTGTAGTTCTGACCATGCCTGCATGCTTATGCATGATCCTACACTATATGACAATTGTACCACTCAGCCACAAGCCTTCGTCAACGTCGGGGAGCCCTTGGGCTCTCGCCTGACCAGCCTCACCTCCAGCAACCGCTTCAGGCTGCTTTGGAGGTCTTGCTGACAAGCCAGCTCATCTGGAGGCCTTTCCTGCCCCCCGGATGCAAATCAACTATAATGCTTCCAGACAAAGCTGCCATTGCCTTGAGAAACATGGTGCTAGGCCATGGACTTGCCCCCTATGAGGTCACGGCTCATACCAAGCCAGCATTACCTCCCCCCAGCAAATTACCTTAATACAAATGATGGCACTAGCTCCCTGACAGTGCCCAAACCCATGTCTCTAGCAGTGGACAGGCCCCCTGATTGCTTTGCTTTGCCACCCCTGCAACTCCATTTGGCAATTTGGCAGGGAGCACCATGGTGCCAATTGCCGCACAAACCAAAACAGTAGGCTTGGCATAAGAACAACTAGGGTGACTCCACACTGCCTGCCAGCCACTATCTCAGATAGATACCATAAGCTAGGCGCACAGACATACCTTTCATTGAAATCCAGGATAACAAAGTCTCAGTCTGCAGTAGGCTACAGACCAACTAGAAGCAGACAGGCCGCCAGGGACCCCAGTAGTAACCTACACAAAAGACAGTCTACTCCAGATGTTCTCAGCAGCATGCAGGTCACCAGATCCAACAACAGAACTACTACCTGTGCCACTACTAGCAGTACCACCACTAGTACAAACACTATGATACTCATGGATCCCTTTTCCATTTCTGCTAATACTACCTATCTCGTAGCTGGGCCTCGACCACTCTTAACAGGTGCCCTCATAAATCCAAGATCTATACTAGACATAAATGACCTGATCACCTCTCAAGACTTGGGCTTGCTGCCCATTGCAGATCCTGACTCCATCAAGCATCTGGGCCAGCCCTGTTTTTAGCATTACCCAACAGCTTTGCCATCCTCAGAAGCGAAAGGCCAGATGCTAGAGGTGGAGGCATAGCTCTCGCTTTTAAAGACTCCCTCCAGATAGCATTTTCATAAAGGAGAATTGAAAGCTTCTCTCAGTTAAACTCTCATCCTCCCCTAAAGACTTCCTTACTATCCATATTATCTTCCGTCCACCTGGTCCATCTGCCTCCTTCGAAGAGGACTTACTCCATACTCTGGGAGGTAACATTAAACCAACATCTAGAACCACACTGCTAGTGGGTCTGAATCTAGGTCTTGCATGTTCCACCGGCCGAGCCCACCACCTGGTCACAAAGCACCCGGAAGATGACCAAAGACACCATCTTTCCTCATCTCACACCACTCCTTCCTGAGCACACGGACTCCGCGGACCAGAGTGTACTGGCAGACATTTACCTGAATACCTTGTCTAGCACAGTGAACACGGTAGCTGTAGTAGCTCCCCGAAGGCCATACCAGCAGGTCATATCAACGCCTGGTTCACCCCTGACCTCCAGGCTCCTTGCACTAAAAGACACCGGGTAGAAACTACCCGGAAAAAAGCCCCAGCCAACACTCCAAAAGACACCTTCAATAAGACTGCCAGAGAATATAAGCAGGCCATCATCACAGCTAAATCTGCTACTTACACCACCAGAATCAAAAATGCAAGCTCGAACGCCCAAGAAATCTTCTGAATACTCAGAGTGTTGGAAACACCATCAGCCCCCCACAACCATCACGAAAGATAAGTTGTGGTGTTCAAGCATTCAGACTGCCAGGAGGACAAACATAAATTCCTTACAGCTGAAAATATCCATGAAACACGTGTTATTCCAAACAAAGGCTGCTCCCGAGCTTCCACCTACCTGTAGAACCAATTCTTTCATCCCCGCCTTTCAATTTAAAGAAGTCTCGGGAGGAGAATCCGCCAACATACTCAGAAATTTAAATCCCTCAAGATGTAAAGGGGATATCTGCCCAGCTATGATCATCAAAGACTGCTCAGAAGCCCTAGTCCTGTTCATTACGTGATTCATAAATGCCTCCTACACATCAAGTCTGGTACCCTCTAGCCTAAATGAATCTCAGGTCCTCCCATTATTAAAACAACCTTCTCTAGACCCATCTGCACCTAACAACTACCATCCGATTAAAACAGCCCCATTCCTACTAAAGATGTTGGATAGGGCTGCCTAAAACCAAATACAACACTTTTTAGAAACCAACCACATCCTGGGAAAGTGCCAATCAGGTTTCCAGCTATGGCACAGAATCAGCACTGCCAGATTTGAAAAACCAGCTTGACATTTTTAGGGATGAAGGAAAGCTGGCCCTTCTCCTCGATTTATCAGCGGCCTTTGACTTGGTGGACCATACAACTCTGTGTCAACACCTTAGCACCGCTGCCAATTTCTCCCAAGAAGCTATGACCTGGGTTGCCTCATTTCTCGAAGGAAGATCCATGAGGGTCTTCACGGAAACATCCAGTGACCCTCCTGGTCCCATTCCCTGTGGTGTCCCGCTAGGATCATGTGTTTCCCCATCCTCTATAATATATCCAACAAACCCCTCTTCCACCTCTTGAGCTCCACTGGCCTAGCCTACACCAACTATGCCGATGACACTCAAATCCTTCTTCCCTTTTAAGGCACCTATGATGATGACTACTGCACTACCAAAAGAATCTACTCAACAATCGAGGCAAGGATGGCCAAAACTGTCTATGCCTGAACGATGACAAGATGGAGATCTTGCTGGTGGTATCACCAGCCATGATAAATAAGGTTAACCCCTGATACATATCCTTCATGATTGATGGGATACAGATCCCTGTTTCAGCATCAGTGAAAACTCTTGGCGTTCCCCTGGATACCAGCCTTCCATCAACAAACAAGTTAATGCTATGGCCTTGTCAGTTGCTTACACACCCAATCATGTTAATACGGCCAGACAATTCCTTCCACCTACAAGCTGCCTCACCATCGCCTGAGCAGTCATCGGCGCAAGGCTTGATTACTGCAATGCCCTCTTTGCAGGCACCTTCAAACAGAACATTAGTAAAAATGTAGGTAATCCATAACAATGCTCTACGCTCAGCACTCAACATCTCAAAAAGAGAGCACATCTCGCAGCATGAAGGGATGCTTACTGGCTCCCCATCTGAGAAAGGATTATTTTCAAAACACTCACTATCACTCACAAATGTCTCTGTAATACGAAGCTGGAGTACCTGGTGCAAAAAATTGAAAGAACCAATGCCATCAGACTGGTATGGTCAGTACACGCTCACTGCATTGCTCTAACAAAATTCAAAAGAGACAGAGGAGGGGGCACTAGCTTCCCTACAGTGGCTGCGAATCATTGGAACTTCTTTCCTCCCTCTCTAAGAGCAGAGGAATCTTATTGGGCCTTCAGAAAAGCCCTACAAACTTGACTCATCAACCTAAAACACTGACCACACTGATGACACTAATACATGAACAATGCTTGTTTGGAAGAGAAAGTATTTACTTAACTATGTTTGAAATGCACTTCTTCCAATTTCCTCATTGTGTGTAAGTGGTTCTGCAACTAGGGCCTTGATGCCCGTGGGCTTTACAAATGCAAAAAAATAAATAAATGAAATAAATATTCAACCTACTGTCAGCAGCAACACATTCTGGGTGTAGGTGCTGAGGTCTTATCCATTGGGCCACCAACTCCCCCACCTTCTTCTAAATGTCAACTCCTCTGTGGCCTCTACCTTGAAATCCTTGCTTACACAAAGTGGCCTAGTGCCAGAGGGGAATATAGATAGTGTAAGGCAGAAGCAGTCTCTGCTCCATAGCCATCCCCAGGGCACATTGGGGATGACCTGCTACTTGGGCAATACCTGCCTCTTTTCCAGCCACACGGGTACACAGACACAATAATACAAAGGCTGAGTTACACAAAAAGCATTCACTCTTTCCTAGGACTTTTTATTTGCAAAACTGTTCTGAAACTTATAGTCACAACTTCACACCTTTACAAGCAAAAGGTAATTGGTTCGGACATAGCACTGGGCTACTGCTACTGAATGTAACCTCCTCCCTCCAAACAACCCTGTGCTGCCCCTCTCCTCAAGCTGACAAGCAATGGCACAAACGGCTATGCCAATCCAGCCATTCACTGTATTCTCTCCTCTCTAGTACTTAGATGGCACACTCTAATCTCTTTCTATGGCCATAGAATTCTAAGACTTTTTTCCTCAGCCTGATTTAGAAGAAATAGAAAACAGTCAGTGTTGTACAGACACTGAGTGTATGTTCTTGCTAAGACAAATTTGTATACCTTTTTCACAAAAAGAATTCTAATATCTTTCAATTTCAACTTCACAATCAATAAGTATTTAATGTGGTAACAAAAAGATGGCACAATAGTCTCATGCTGCCTCCCAAGACTTCTAAGTCTTGTCATAAAAAAAGAAAACTACCTTAGGTACAGGAGCTGCATGCAGTATTGTCTAAAAAAGAATTCTAAGACTACTTATTTGCAACTTCGCAAGTACTAAATATAATACCCTGCCTGTTGCTGACCCCAAACAATTCTGTGGTGTTCTTCTATTCAGTCGGACGATCAATAGTAAGTGTGAACGTGCCATGAAAGGGGGTCATTGGGACTCTCTCCTGCGTATTGCTGAGATGTAGGATTCCCTTATGGCCAATAAATATACTCTCCTTCTGCTCTAAAGAATCTTAAAATTGTTCAACTGAAACACAAATATTTGTTCTGGCCACAACAAAGATAGCATTAACAGTTGCAGACAATTAATGCGTTAACTTAGATACATATAATTATGGACATTTCATTCCCCCTACACACACAAGTATTTGGACTGAAAACAAAAGATGGAATAGCTACAGACACTGGGCTCTATCAGGAGTGGGCGGTACCCCAGCGGTAAATCTGCCGGGATACCGCCCAATGCAAATAGTTTTACCGCAACTTGGTCCGGCGCTATTAGCGCTGGATCACAAGTTGTGGTGGCGTGGTAAGTCCCCATTTATTTTGAGTCCATGGAACTCAAACTGGCATTTTCTGCACAATTAATATGGTGGTAATTGCGCCAAAAATGGCCGGAAAGTCAACGCATTTACCTCCAGCTCAGAGCTGGAGGTAAATGCTCTGAGTTTCCCACAACTCGGGATTGGACGGAGCTGTAATGCGGTGGTAATAGCATTACTGCTGCATTTTTGCAGCTCTGCCCAACTCCTGATCAGGCCCACTAAATGTAATCTCCTGTCTGACGTTGCCTCAAAACAATTCTGTGATGCTCTTTTCCTCAATTTGACTAGCAACAGCGTTTATGTCATGCAAGGTAATTAGTAGTCACAAAATCTCGCCTATCCTATTTCAATCTTCTGCCTATCCCCCAATTAAATCCTATATCAATTTTGTACTTCTTCAACTCGATCGAACTTTACTGTCTATATCAACTAAATCCTATCAATGTTCTCCTCTCACTAAATTAAATATTTAAATACTTCCTACTTACCTCTCATGTGAAGACTATTTCTTCAACTGATTTGCAACCTGTTCTCTCTGCCTAAACACGATTGATTCCAAAATTGAATAACACATATTATTTTTAGTCTTAACTATCTAAATCACTCCCCTGAACCACGCAGTTCAGAAAAGACTGCTTCATTCAAGCAGTCCAAATTTTGGCGATTCGGTTTATAAATACATGTGTTTGCCCAGGCTTAACCCTAAGTGAGGTACTGCTCATGGAAATGGTGTGCACATTCCAGCAACATGGTGCCCTCTAGGCAGGAGAAGGTAGAATGTGAACACAAGATGGATTGGTGACTTGACTAACCGTGTGAGCACCACTTAACAGTGAAATAATGTTGCTCAGGGACAGTTCTAGGCTTGTGTTTTTCAGAGACTAGCTAGAGGGCCATACGCCAGGACATCAATGCCTATCTTAGTCATGGGAGATAATTCTAATGTCCAAGTCAAACATGTGTTCCTTTCCTGTAACTGATCTATAGAAAAGAAATCAGGAATACTAAAAAATAAATGGTTCCATCTTATACTAATGGGCTTGGCAAAAAACTGTGTAAAGTAATTGCCCTCGAAATTCCTATTTTTGCTTATTAAACTATTTTTCTACCACTACAATTCTTTAGACAAACATGTGCTTTTCAATCCATGGGAACTAAGTGTTATATTATGATGTCCTTTCTGTCCAAGGATGATAGGAGGAAGTAGTATAGGTGTGTGTCCTTTATTGGGGTGACCACAATCTTCAAGTAGCAGGTGCAGGTTAGTCAAATGAGGTTAGAGATCCCATGCATCTACACCCAAGAGATAGACAACAGACTCTCACTAACTGACGCAGATGGGACACTCGGGACAGAAGACACAGGGAACATTCTAAGGGACTATGCAGCAGCCAGGAACCCAGGATTCCATTCATCCACACACATGCAGGAAATACACTGTTCCCTGACACATCATCTTGTATATCGTAGGCTGTTGCAGTGTGGAACTTTCTCAGTTCATTGCCAGGGTTATATTATGAAGGCCTGGGTCTCCAAGAATGAGAGGAAGTAGTAGTATGGGTATGTGTCCTTTATTGGGGTGACCCGGATCTTCAAGTAGCAGTTGCAGGCAAGTCAGATGAGGGAAGAGTTCCCAGGTATCTACACCCAAGAGATAGACAACAGACTCTTACTAACTGACGCACATGGTACAGTCAGGTCAGAATACACAGGGAATATTCCAGAAGACACAGGGAACATTCTAAGGGTGTCACTCACCGATTGGTAATCCTGGTGATGCAGCGGAACCTTGAACCAGGACTTCATAGAAGAGCCCTAGTTAGACCTAACCTGGGCCTCCTCTCTGTTGAGGGCAAGAGAGCTCTTTTTAGCAATATGTCCCCAGACTATTCAAAGGATACAATCGAGGAGACCGATCACTCAAAAGAGCAGGAACTCAGACCGCTATAGTTACCAGCTATAAAGAAATGAACATGTGTTATTATCAAGGAAGAATAAAGAATTCAACGCAGTTAGTTCTCAGTATAAATTAGTAATACCTGCACTGACTACAGCTGATTCACCTTCTAGGTAACCTAACACTGAAGACAGAGATGAAAATGGAAACAGTGAAAGGCTCAACTAATATGACAGGGCAATACCTGAAGAAGCAGAGGTTATAACTGAGCTGTTAGTTTTACCGTGTTGATGGGAGCTTAATATAGACAAGATAAGGAGAGAGTCCACAACGACTGGTGTAAAACAACAAAATAGGGAGATTAGTAGGGGAACTACACCCGAAGGCATGCGGCTCACTCTAGAGTCGGGATGGTGCACATCTCTGCAGAGCGTTCTCGCGCACGGAGGAGGTGAGTTTAACAGGAAGTATGAGGAAACAGTTTAACTAGTAAGCAGCCACAACACAAAGGAAAAAGGACAGACTCGATTACCCAGGTAAGGACAAAGATACTTGCGGTGCACTTGTTCCCACTGTAGAGGGGAGGAGTTCCAATTCCAATCCGTATAACTATCCAGGTTCGGTACCCGGGCAGAAGCGACTCAAGGCAAAAGCAGCATCCAGGAGGATGGTCCGAAGGCAGGCTTGAAGGTTCGGTACACAGGTAGGAGCGATTGGAAATAAAGGCAAAGCCTAAGAGAATAATCCGTAAACAGGCTGAGGGTTCGGTACACAGGCAGAAATCTCCAAGGCAATAAAGCCGGAGGTAAGTGAAGACGGAACTTCAGGAGCAACAAACCACCGGAGTAACTTCAATAGGAAGCGTACTTCCGTGTTACGTGAAGCGTAATATGCAATCCAATGCGAGGCTCCCTGATTCCTATTGGATGAAAGAAAGGAACCAAGAATGATGGGAATTGAAGTCTGCCCGCGTCACAGACATTTAATGTAACCTCCAGCGTCTATGAAACGGGGCCGCAAAGTGCCGTATTCGGTGACAAAGAAACGTGGCATGCCTGGCAGAACGTTGCTGGCCGACATACCGGTTAAGTTTAGAAGTTCCATGAGCCGCCGGCGGTCTCTTTGGCGTAACAAAGGGAATATGCAGCAACCAGGCACCCACGATTCCATACATCCACACACAGGCAGGGAAGACACTGTTCCCTCACACATCATCTTGTATATTGTAGGCTATTGCAATGTGGGACTTCTTCAGCTCATCACCAGTGTTAAATTATGAAGGCCTGGGTCTCCATGGATAACAGGAGGTAGTAATATTGGTGTTTGTCCCTTTTTCGGGTGACCAGGATCTTCAAGTAGCAGGGACAGGCAAGTCAGATGAGGACAGAGATTCTGGACATTTACACCCAAGAGATAGACAAAAGACTCTCTCTAACTGACGCACATGGAACACTCAGGTCAGAAGACACAAGGAACCTTGTAAGGGACTATGCAGAAACCAGGCAACCAAGATTCCATTCATCCACACTACAGGCAGGGAAGACACTGTTCCCTCTCACATCATCTTGTATATTGTAGGCTTTTGCAGCGTGGGACTTCTTCAGCTCATCGCCAGTGTTGGAACCAGAGAAGCAGTGGCTCATGGTGCATTCTGTCTCACATGTCATTTGCACATTCTTGACATTCTGCTGGCTCTTGTGATATACCTGCCCCAAGGCTTTGGGTGGGGGAGCACCTACGGTTCAATGTGTGCAACATAAACGTGTGATAACCCTGGAGAAGTGGGCTGCATCATAGAACCTTCACTTACAGGTGTTCAACTCAGCCAGGGTGGTGGGCAGGTAGATGTGTGTCATGTGTGTCATGTGTGGCATTTTGCAACAATGCATCCCGCATATATCCTTTCACCTTTGTAAATGTCAGCTGTCAGCTGCACAGTGTGCCAGTAGCACATGAGTGCACAAACTTTACTAGTGGAGCGATGGCAATTCGGAAGATGTCCCCACTCTAGGTGTCAGCTTGGATCAGGCTGAGTGGTTCAGAAATGCTCATCCAGTCAGGTGATAGAGCATGATCTATCTGCCCATCTCCCATGTATGCTGAACATTTTAGTTTTTTTTTAAGATGCTCAAAATATGAGGTGTATCGAGTCCAATCTTATTTATATATGATGAAAGGAAAGTAGAAACTACAACACTTGGTTGTTGGAGTTTAAGCTGGGGGGAGAATTACCTTGGCTCTGCAATACTAGCTCACGCTAGTAGTGAAGGGAATACATGCAGCTAAGAGGTACAATAGGTTTTGTTATAGTGTAGGTTAGAGAAGAAATACATCTATAATAAGGCTTACGTACATTTGTGGAAATAGGTTTGAATTTTGTGGGGGGTTTTGAGTAAAGTTTCCAGATTTCTGTTTTTACTGATTTTTACACATAAATACAGACGGAAATCAATCTGCTTTCAGTCGGTATGTATTTATAAAAACGGAAACAAACAGGTCTTCCTGTCTTGTTCTCCATGATGTCACTCATACATCTCAGGCCAATCACATTGCAGATTGCCACAATGGAGAGTGTAAAAGTTGTATATAATTAGCATTACATTTTTCAAATTGCTGACAGCATATATCTTTAGGCAGCAGAAGTCACAGGAGCAACCGTTTGTTGTTATGCAAAACATGTATCTATCATTTCATTCCTATATGTCTGCTTGTGTGCTTTAATAAAAGCATTTTTTACTAGAATAAATGCTGAAAAATACTGGCTGTGCATTATCTTTTTATATGACAAAAAATAAATGTGGATCAATACAGAAAAAAGGCCCAAAAATAAATATGGATAAATACAGACGGAAATGGCAGAAAAATAAATACCATAAAACCGGAAGCCTTAATTAGGAGACACACGATTTGTGGGTGAAAGGGGAATACACCAAACTAGTGAAAGTCCATCTGTATTATTTGCATATCTAATTGTAGGTGGGGGAGATGGCTAAGCAGTGAGAAACCCATGTACGTTTTTAAGCACAGTGATGCAAACTCAGTGTTAGCTACTAGTGCATTTTTGGGTGAAGGAGAATCTCAAAGCAATTTTACACCCACATGTATTTTAGGGCAGAGGAGAATGCCAAATCAGTGAGAACCCGACTTGTATTCTGTAGACAGAGGAGAATGCCAAAGCAGTGATAACCCCACTTGTAGTTTGTTGACAGAGGAAGTTGCTAAAGCAGTGTTAGGCCCACCTGTGTTTTGTCAGCAGACGAGAACTCTAAACCAGAGCTAGGGAGGACAACAACAAAAGCGTTATAGATGGATGGAACTCAAGAGCAGTCTTAGACACACATTTATTTTGTGAATGAAGGACAAGGCAATGAGAACCACACATGTATTTGTAGGAAGAGGTTTAATACCAAAGAGGTCTTAAACATGTGAATTTAATTGTTGGGAAAGAAGGCCAACGCGGGGAGAACACTGCATCGCAATTTGAAGGCAGTAGAGAAAGACAAAGTTACGTTATGCACAAATGCACTTTGTAGAAGGAGGAGAAAGCCAGAGCAGTGAGAATCCAATGTGAGGTTTGTAGACGGATGAGATTACCAAAGGGAGGTTAGGCCCACTTGTGTTTTGCAGGGAGAGGAGAAGATAATGATTGTACAAATTCCCCATGTGTTTTGGTGGGCACAGAGAACACCAAAGAAGTGATGGGCACATACGCATTTTGCCAACAGGGAAGAAGGTCAAAATAGAGAGAACTCCACATGCATCTTGTAGGAGGAGTAGATCACAAAAGGAGTGTTAGGCATACATATGTTATGTAGGAAGAGGTGAAGGCCAAAGCAATGATAACCCCTCCATGCCTTTTATAGGTATGGAACAATGTCAAAGCAGTGTTAGATACATGAGCTTTTTGCAGGCAGTTGTCGTGGAATATGTAACCATGGATACAATTATTCAGCACATTAAACCTAAACAAAAATATAACCTGCAAAACACCTCTAGAATAGACAGAGGAGAGAAGAGAAAAACAAATAAACAAGCCCATTTAGTGACAGGTATTACATGTAGGCCCAACAGAAAATCACAGCTACATATTCATTTAGCTAAAACAAATCTTTCGTAGTCAAGCATACATACGCTTTTACCCAGCATAATAGCAAGTTGGCATTAGCTTAAATATAGAAATTGGTAATTAGAGTCATGAAACACAGGAGTGTTGCCAGTTTACATTGGCTAAACACATTGCATGCGAGTTCCACATCTAGATAGCTTTTCTCTCGTCCACCTATGAGCATGAAATAACAGAGAGGCTTTTATAGAAACACACACACACACACACACACATTCGATACATTATACACCACACATAGAATTTAATCACATGTTTTCTAGCTCAATTAGCATCATATCATTTCGTTAGGCAAGTCTATAGGCATTATTTCACTTTTGATAAATGCAACGCCCACACAGGTCAGAGTTGATTCTGTTAATCTCGAAGCACAGGATTCCTTCTCTCAGAGCGAGATATCAGACAAATTCATTACCGAGTTTGTAACATTGCATGAATACAGCCTCATGTGACTGAAAGCTGGCAGCACGACAAAAGATGAAATAATACAGCTCTTAACCACGGGAGTTTAGCTCCCAGCAATGAGCAATAAATGCAACGTTAAACGACAGTCACCCCGGGCGCAAGGGCAGGATATGGTGCTCTGGTTAGTTCGAGATGATGCAAGCTTAACAAGTCGCACAGCAAAGTCTTAAAGTAACCATAGCAAATTGTGTTTTGTGGCTAAGAAACCTGAAGGCTGTGTTCTGGCAGAAAAAGGGAGCAAGCAGACATGTTGACATGGATTGAATGAGCACAGTACCACACCACCATCTGTGGACTAAGTAAGCATGTTCAGGGGCCCTTTTTCTAACAAATCATTATCCAAAAAACGTGATTTCAGCACAGGCTTTTCAGAGATAGAGGGACACACAGACACTTCCATATGAATGCTGTGTTAATAAAGACAACCTGTGATGTCACACCATACAAAATTAAGATTATTTTTTAACTACTAAACTAAGAGCAATGCAGTAATTCACATTTAAGACACACTCTTTAAATGTATTGGGACAATAGAGTTATTTGTAATTATGTGCACTGCACTGGCACAGTCATACGTGTATGAATGAGCCAAGTTCACTGGCAGCTAAGCTCTGCATGTTATGTCAGGGATAGGTCAAAGATATTACTCATGGTAATAGGCAAACAGCATGCAAGCAATATTTGCACCCAGCAGAGCTACAAAATGTAAGATAGATCTTAATGTCAGGAATAGTGTTTCGGTGCCAACCTGAAGAGGAGCCCGGACAGGAACTAAAAAGTTATATTTTCAGGCCGATTCATGGAATTAATGTGCGCTGAAAATCGCAGCGCAAGCGTGAAAATCGCAGCGCAAGCGTGAAAATCACAGCGCAAGGGTGCCAAAGCCGCGCACATCGATTCATGGAAGTTCGTGCGTGTGTAAATCCTGGGATGTGCGCTAAAATCGTGGGTGGTGCACGCGGGCGCACACCTCATCAAACGGTGTGCACAACGTGCACAGCGAAGCACTACGCGCACAGCGAAAGCGCACATAGCGCAGCACACACAAGAAAAGTGGGCGAAACATGGGGCGTAACACGCGGAATGGGGAACAACGCGTAAAAATGTGGGCATTACGGGGGAAGCACAGGAGGTAAATGCTCGCAACGCCCACACTCGTGCCTACAACACGTATTCATGGAATCGAACAGGGGAAACGTGTGCGCCAAAAAAGACACGCTAATCCGGAAACACGTATGCCAGCAGGAAGCACGCAAACAACAAACAAACTCAGACGCTACGATGAATATACCGTTCCTCGCAGCAGTGGTCGTGGGACACCGCATGAGGAGTAGGAGGATAGCCAGGCCCCGAATTTTTACAGCCAGGACCAGCCTTTTTGGGATGCCTGATGACCAGGTGTATGGGAGGTACAGGTTTCCACCACACATAATACTCGACCTGGTGAGTGAGTGGGAGGATGACCTCACATCACCCACCCTGTGCTCCCAAGCACTGATCCCCTTGGAAAAGGTGCTCAATGTACTGCACTTCTTGTCCACTGCTTCATTTCAGCGGACAAGTGCCATAGTGGGGGGAGATGTCACAGGCCATGCAGTCACGCTGCCTACACCAGGTGTTGGCCATCATGACTGCACGCTCCTCAGTCCGCAGGCACATATACATGCCCAGAACACCTGCAGAAAGGCAGGATGTCGTCCAGGACTTTTACAGGGTTACACACTTCCCCAAAGTGCTAGGTGCCATTGATTGCACCCATATGGCTCTACGTCCACCCAGGGCAACTGAGCACATCTATAGAAACCGCAAGCACTGGCATTCCATCAACGTGCATGTAGTATGTGATGCCAAGGAAATCATCACCTCAGTATATGCCAACTATCCAGGGTCCACCCATGATAGTTTCATTTTCAGAATTTCACCCCTAAACCAGGACCTAGAAGCTGGGCAGCATGGCGATACATGGCTGCTTGGTGAGTATAAATGCCTCTGCACATGCATGCATGTCAGATACAGAGTAATGTCACAACCCAACTAATGATACCCATCATCACCTCCCCAGGGGACAGTGCCTACCCTCTGAGCACCCACATGATGACGCCAATTCGGAACCCCACCACACCACCTGAGGTAAGATACAACACAGCCCATATTGCAACCCGGGGGATAGTGGAGTGCACATTCGGAGTGCTCAAGTCACGCTTTCGCTCCCTTGACCGCTCTGGTGGGCAGCTGCTATACGCGCCCCCAGTAGTGTGCAGGATCATAGTGGCAGCATGTGTCCTGCACAACGTTGCAACCCGCCGGGGCCTGCCGGTGGACATGGTGGTGCCCCCACTTCCCCAACCACATGCATGGCCGCTGCACATGGGAGGTGAAAGGGCACGTGGTGAGGCAGCCCGTACACAGCTGATGGCTAATTACTTCACCTAAAATCCTACCCCTGTGGAGTGCACACAGCCCTGGCACATACCAGCTGACAATCAATGATGAGGCACATAAGGGGCAGTCAACTGTTACAACCATACAAGCCTGAGATTGGTCACCTGGAAGTGTTACATTTTGTGCATCCCTACCTACTCAAATACAACCAATGCTGTTTGACAAAAAGACACACATTCATGCTGCATGAATGACTACCCCCTTGAAAAATCCTATATGAAAATAGTGCCATGTCACCCAACCCCTCCCCATCTCAGCTACCCAACACACCATTGCATGTCATGCAATGTGAAAGCAACACAATGAATGCACAACACATGACACAAGTGTCACAAAGTGCACTGTTCCAAATGTAAACAGGCCACAGACAATATGCTCCCAGTAATCAATAAGAAACAGCACACATGAACAAATACTTACCAGCAACACAGAACAGCAACACAGGATGAAACAGTGTCAAAATACGACAGTACAAAATCAAAGTAGTGCAAGTATCACAACCTGACTAAGCCAGCACATCGACCCCTTCCAACTGCAGAGTGTTGCTGTCAGGCAAATGTGTCAGTGTACTGCATACAACATGAACTGCATCTGCAAAGGAGACGGCCTTGTGAAGACATGAAGAAGGTACATGTGAATAAGGAGAAAGACATGGATGTACAAGCACATATCAATACACCATGCAGTGTTCAATACAACAAAAATCACCATTAGGGATGTACACACAGTTTTGACTACAGACTGCCCACAAAGCTCATGGGAACCCAATGTCACTGTGTAAGTTACTGTCACTTGGTCACACCCTTTGCAAGCCCATGGAAAGGGGAAGCAGGAGGGGTGTGTGTGTCAGGAACCCAAGCATCTAACCCAAAGACAGGACAAGCCTGCATGTGCCCAGCTGGAATACACAGTGGATGCCCACGGGAGCCACACAAGGCAACACACTGTAAAAAAAAAACAAAATACAAAAAATTAAAAATGGCCATGGTGGACCGGGGGAGGGGGCACCCAGAGGTTTGAGGACAGGGTGCACACCAACACCCACTTGCGTGGATGTTGCAAAAATAAAAAATACCTCCATGGGCTCATGTCCTGCACGGCTACGCTATTGTGGGAGAACTGCTGACGCTCTCTTCACCCTCTGCTGCTACATCAGGAGGTGGCCGTGCTATGAGAGGCAGCCCACGCAAAGCCCTGGTATGGTCCTCCATGGCAGCAAGCATGCGGGCATGTAAGTTTTCGTTCTGGAGGATGAGGGTGTGGAGATCTCCATGGAGCACCTCACGGGTAGCCTGCATTTCTACACGCATGGCCTCATGTGATGCCCGGATCTCCGCATGGGTTGCCTGGAGCTCTGCTGACAGTGAACGTGTGAGCTCTCCAAATGCAGTTCTGACCTAAAATTTCAGGAAGCCTCAAGTTCACCCAGAGTCTCCCTGAGGAAATGGAGTTCTAACCTCAGGGCTTCCCTGTGGTCCTGTTACTCTACAGGTATGGCTTCGCACAGAGTCTCCAGTGCCGCCCGTCGGTCCCTGTTGGACGCCAACATGTCTTCCCTGTGTGATTGGCAAATGGAGTCTGTTGCCTTCTGTTGGAGCTCCATCTGCCTTTCAGGGGGGAGAATGGAATTGGCCACCCTATCCATTGCCTGAGCCATCATTTCAACCGATGCTCCCTGTTGTGCTGCTATACTGTACATGAAGTTTTCCCATAAGGTATTGCCTGATGGCGTACGGCCACCGCGTAGGCGGGCACCACACCTGTTTGGGGCAAGGCAATCTGCACCTTGCTGTGCTGGCACTGCCTGAGGCTGCAGGACTGCATTCCCCCTCTGATCTGCTGGCCCAGGAACAGGATCAGATGTTGTGCAGTGTGACCCTGCATCCGTAACCCCCAAAGACGGGGTTACCAACCCTGACATCCCCATAGAGGGGTCTCCCCCTGGTGCAGGTGAGTTGGACAGAACAACGTCCCTCCCAGCAACACTCACCTGCGACGCCATATATGTCTCACTGTCCGATTCAGCACCTGAATCATTGAGGACTTCAGAGGTGCACCCAGAGACACACGTGGACAGTATGGTCTGCAGGTAGATTGGGTTTTCAACCACCACCACCCCACGTCCTCCACTGGTACTCGGTTGTGGCTGAGATTCCTCCTGGGTCTGCACCATCTCCTCCACCTCAACAGCATCAAGTGCGTTATCACCTGCATAAACATGAAAGACAACAAATGGAAACAGTCATGAGCACCATAGCACACTCATAGGACTGACAAGCCAGAGATCCAGTACATGAATTACACATGTCCCACATGACTATAACCCTGGCATGCATGCACTGTCAATGAGTTGGAAGGGGAGGCAAAAAGCAGACACTGAGGACTCCAAGATGGAAAAGCAACACATGTGCTGCATGCTGGATAGCACTGGCATCACACATTAGCCAATACACATACATGACACGTGCCAGCACACCGATGGCACGTAGCATAGCCATGGTACATTTGACAAGTACAGCCATATGTTAGTGAATGAGTACTGTCACCCATCTATGTGAGATGGACATGATGAGATGAAAAAGGCATAATAGTGTGACAAAATACACATGTGCCACACACTGCAACACATCCAGTGTACAATTATACAGTGATGGCAGGCAGATGGATACATCAATGGTTGGTCACTTCAACATGACAGGAAACAACAATCATGTTCCACATTCAAACAGGCTGCAGAAATTAATGTGAGCAGGCACTTACTCAATCAGCCTGAATGGTCAAATCATTCCAATAACATGGTAATAAATGTGGGACATTGTGGGGTGTAATCTATGACAGAATCATGTCACATATGTAGCATTAGGGCAGAAAAATGTTTTGCAAAAATGGGAGGATTGAAACAATCAGGCTGAATGAACACTGAAAATTCAGAAAAATGTTGTTGCAAGATGACAGTTCAAGGGCAACTGCAGTAATGTGGTGCTAATTGGCTACTGTGGTCAGAAGGGAATACTGTCATACCCAAATCCAAGGCCCCTGAATGGTTTGGAGGAAGCACATGGGTGACCCATACCACTAATGAGTACACACCCACACCTGGCACTCAATCATAACACATCACCCAAGCAACATACACATGAATTACACACACATACATGGGCACTCACCGGACAATGCTTCATAATCTGGTCGGTCTCCCACGCCTTGGTTCTGTTCCTCTGTGATGAAGGTTTCAGCAACAGACTTATGTTCACTGAGTTGGTCGTCCTCTGGTGGAGACCCACCACTGTCTCCAGAGTAGAGGTGTGATTGGAAGCCAGCTTCTTATTCGCTCTGGGTTTCAGGTCATTCCACCGCTTGTAGCAATCATCAGCTGTGTGCTTCACAAATCCAAGGGCACTAATGTGGTCCGCGATGGTCTGCCAGTGGGCCCCACGTTGAGCAGGCGTAGTCTTGCAGCCTGCAGTCACCATCATTTTGCTGCTATGTGCCAACACATAGGCCACACGTGCATCAAGTTCGGCGTCATTGTTGCTTCCTTTGCATTGGCTGCAGGGTGATGGTGGCAGGGCCATCGTCGGTGTGATGGACCTGGACCGACACTGTCCCAGCTGGGAGACTCGGAGCTAGGGTGGATTGAGCTGCAGCTGCCCCTGAAGCCTCCCCACCCTGGCTACTTGGGGTAGCAGATGACATTGCTGCCCCAGATCCACGTGGCCTGGTGACAGCAACTTTCACCGCCACACGCGGCTGAGACTTGGTGACCTGGAAGTCAGCCTGGGAGTCATCATGTGCCGGTTCAATTGACAAAATGGGCCGGTCCAACAAGGGCTGAGCTGGGATGGTTTCAGCTACTTTTCCCACAACCATTGGGGGGTGGGCGTAGGTGGCCCTGATTGGTCCTCCACACACTGGGCTCTAGAGGCACCCTGCAAATCTTGGCCACGTCCCCTACCGTGCCTACTACTCCCACCTCTTTGAGATCGGCCACCTTTGCCTCCCTTACTGCTTGGTCGCCTCCCAACCATGGCACTGATGTTGTTGTGCGTATGGGAGTTGCAGTAAACAATTGTCCTGGGCAATTGGGGTGAAAGGGGTAGGGTATTAGATGGAATTCGTACCCTAGAGCTCTAGCAAGGCTGTCTGTGACCCCTGGGGGAAGATGACGGGTCATGCAACGCACAGGCACCCCAAAAACAAAAGTACACGTGCACGCAACCCCTGGTAGACCACGTGCGTGGAAAAATTAACCTGCACTACGCTGTGGCACCCAGAAACACAAAAATAAGCGTACGCGTGTTACACGCAGCCTACAATGAGCTCTGAAGGGATATGCGACACACGGGGCAACCACAGTTGGAAAATATGTGCGCGACTCACAGTCTGCATGGAAAAAGAATGTGAAAAAGATGCGCATGTGCGCGTTGGCAACACCCCGCCAAAAGAAGAAAAGAACGCAGTCTGAGGAAACAGGGAGTACGAACTGGAAACGTTGTGAAGTAATCGCGCGTGAACCGACAAGAAGTACAAGAATCACCCGCTCGCTCTCCACAAAAAGCACGTACAAGAAAATAGCGTCATACTCGTACCTTTTAAGCCAGCCCACGCGTGCAACGTCACTTACGTGCTTACGCGCTAAGGGCCGTTCCTCGAATTACACGCTGATGTGCACTTTTTTCAGGTGCCAAATCACTCCGTATCAAGCTGGCCACGCGAAAACACACGGAAAACCACGCTCCTGCCCAAAAGGCCATTTTCCTGCCCCCAAGAGCCACGAGCATGCTCCCACCAGCCATCTGCTGCTGCCTGCCTGCTGCCCACGTGCCCTGCTATTTGGTGCCTGAACGTCAGTCCAGTTGCTGTGTCCACCCCTGCTGGAACAGAAGAGTCCCGACTGGGATACTATGGCTCCATAGTCCTGCCCCAGAACCCAGTTGCCCACCCACGCCTGCCTCGGGGGTCGCCATGTCGGGCCAAACACCATCCGAGACCACTGGCGACCCCCAGCCAGAGAGGCAGATGGCCACCAGCTTCAGTGAGAAGGAAGTTGGTTTCCTGGTGGAGCATGTCCTGGGGCATTATGATGCCCTCTTCACACCATCGCTCACCGACAAGGAAGGACGGAGGAGGATCTGGATGGACATCGTGCGTGCCATCAAAGCGCAGGGGGTGGCACCCCAAGACCTGAGACACATCCAGAATCGCTGGGAGGACTACAAGTCCAGGACCCTCAGTAAGGCCCAGCTCCTCTTAGAGGCAGAGGATGCAGCAGGGCCAATTTACCAACCAGCAGATGAGGGTCCTGGAGCGCATTCGCCCAGTGCTTCACCACCAGATCCTCAGGATGCAGGCCCGTCTGGAGTCGAGCAGTAAGTGGCCATGCATTGCTGTGCGAAACAGGGTATGTTGCAGGGTGCTGGTAGTCAGCTACTTGCCTGTATGTGTAACATAGGCCATGTATGGATGTGTGTGAGCCGGGACATCATGGTAGTGCATGTGAGACCAGTAAGGGGTGAACCACATGGATGGTGCATGTGTTCCAATGAGACATGGGGAGCTGCATGCAGAATGCACACATGAATGCTTGCCAGTCCCTGTTCTTGGACATGGGTGGTGGGTGAGAGATGGGTGCTGCTCTCATGTACATGTATGGTGTGTAAAGTCTGTGTGTCTGAGAGGCGTGTGTGTGACTTTGAAACAACATGGATGCATGACACATGTCCGTGACGATGTGTAGATTCACTCATGCAGTCTGGTCACCGTTGTATCCACTGTGTCTGTGGTGTACAAGCCATGATGCATGACGCTCCCGTGATGTGTGTGCATGGGGTCAGTATGAGCCATGATGCATGTGAGTTTGAAGGCAACATTTATGTCCATGGAGGCACTTGTACATGGATGCTGATGTTGATTGCATGCGTCCTGCCTGTTTCAGCATGTGTGTTGCGTCCTTGAACCATGTGTTCTGGAGGGATAAGATGGAAGTGACGTTTGACAGTGCCACTCATGTGTTATTGCTTCCTGTCTCGGGGATTATTGTACAGTGCCCCGATGCTTGTGTTCTATGTCTCCCTCTACGCAGCGTCGAGTGTAGAACAGGGCGGAGACAGGACTGTGGAGCCAAGCAGCTGGGATGCCACCCACCGGGTGGCGACGTAAGGCCCAGCCACCCTCCCAGGAATTGCTATCATCCGGGAGCGAGGGGACTGGTGCCACGTCTGCCACTACGGCTGTAGCGGAAGGGCCGGATGAGCCCCCATAGGAGCTTGCAATGGCAGAAGACGGTGCAGAGACATCCAGGTTGGTGGTCTCTACAGAGGAGGAGGAGCCCGCTACTGAGCCGCACATAGGGCCTGGTGGGTGTAGTACCACTGGTGCAGTCCAGGGTCAGGGTCAAGAGGCAGCACAGGTCACCGCGGAGGGACCTGTGCATGTCGCTGTCCTTGACCCTGTGACTGCAATACCATGCACCAGCAGGGATGTCCCATCCCAGGCCCGTCCGCAGGTAGTGGGAAGGTCCACGTCATCTGCCTCTCCACTACCTGCGGATGAGGGGTCCCATGACCGTATGGGCTCTGTCCTGATTGGTGTCGTGTTACGCACGCCATCACAAAGAGCTGCGTGGCAACGTGGCACTGTTGGGAGGGGTACTGGTCGGTGGGTTCCTACATGTGTCACACACTCTGGCGGACCTCTCCTCCTCTGTGGATACTATGCACCAGTCATTCTCCCTGCCGTCTTCCGGCCCATAATCCACCAGGGCCCCCTGTGGACCTGGCCTGACCAACACAGCCAGCTTGGTGGAGATCCCATGCCTGCCACAGTCGGGAGTTGGCGGTCCAACAGTGGTGGACACGCCAACAACTGGAGACCAGCAGATGGAGGATGTGCAGGCATCATCGGACAGGGCACATGGACAGCAGCAGCAGCAGGCTCTAGGTGGGAGCCATGATGGCTCGGGACCATCAACATTGGAGGGGCAGGCATCGGCCAGAGGGCAGGAGAACCCTGGAATGGGAGTGTCTTCCGTGTGGCTGGGGTTGGGCCAGCGTATAGATGCGGAGCGGCGGCGGGCGGAAGAGGCACGGCTCACAATGGTCAGGGTGGAGAACTCCATGCGGAGGGCACTGAGGCGGGCCGAGTGCCTCGAGGCTATTCGCAGGGAGTTGGAGTCCAATATGGCATCGTCCCTGTGAACCCTCGGGGCCATGGAAGAGGACCGCCTCCAGGACATTGAGCAGGAGTTTGATATTGCCCTGGCCCAGGACATTGTAAAGTGAGCCGTCGGACTAGCCCGCCATTGTAAATAGTTTTTAGTGTTAGGTTTAATTTTCGTTTTCCTTTCTTTTGCGGTGATTGGAGTATGCCCCACACTTTTGTATATAGTTATTTCTTAGGTAGTTTCTTTGATAGGTTTCAGTTCTTTTGTTGGGCTCATGGACCCTTTGAAAATTGCTTGTACATAGTCGGACATTGGATTCATGTGTACATTTTCTTTGGATTTCACCATGGAGCAATGGAATTTGATTTTTACGTTTCCGTTGGATTTGTTTTGGTGGACAGAGAGTTTGGTCCATGAGTCGGGGCCTGACTCTCACTGCTGGGTGGATGGGGGTGCTGGGGGACATGAGACGGGGCCTGCTGGCAGGTGCCCCTCAATGCTGGGTGGAGGGGGGTGCTGGGAGACATCAGTCGGGGCCTGACCCTCACGGCTGGATGGATGGGGGTGCTGGGGGACATGAGTCGGGACCTTGACCCTCACTGCTGGGTGGATGTGGGTGGTGGTGGACATGAGTCAGGGCCTGACCCTCACTGCTGGGTGGATGGGGTGGCGGGGGACATGAGTCAGGGCCTGACCCTCACTGCTGGTTGGATAGGGGTGCTGGGGAACATGAGTCGGGCCTGCTGGCAGGTGCCCCTCAATGCTGAGTGGATGGGGGTTCTGGGGGACATGAGTCGGGGCCTGACCCTCACTGCTGGGTGGATGGGGGTGCTGGGGGACATGAGTCGGGTCTTGACCCTCACTGCTGGGTGGATGGGGGTGCTGGGGGACATGAGTCAGGGCCTGACCCTCACTGCTGGGTGGATGGGGTGGCAGGGGACATGAGTCGGGGCCTGACCCTCACTGCTGGTTGGATGGGGGTGCGGGGGAACATGAGTCGGGGCCTGCTGGCAGGAACCCCTCAATGCTGGGTGGATGGGTGAGCAGGGGGACATGAGTCGGGCCTGCTGGCAGGTGCCCCTCAATGCTGGGTGGATGGGGGTGCTGGGGGACAGTAGTCAGGGCCTGCTGGCAGGTGCCCCTCAATGCTGGGTGGATGGGGTGCTGGGGGACATAAATCGGGGCCTGACCTTCACTGCTGGGTGGATGGGGGTGCTGGGGGACATGAGTCAGTGCTCACTTGTGCGTGATGACATGTGGGCTAGCTGGGGGGATTCGCCAGGGTGGATGGTCTGCCTGTGGGGCATGGCCAGGGGTGTAGTGTGTACCCCTGTGTTGGCGTCTGCCTGCAGGCCCTGGGGAGGGGGGAGAGGGCACACCTGAGAGGACACACACTGCCAATTCGTTGGGCAACCCCCGAAATACACATACCCTACTCGCACAGGGCCAATCACGTGTGAAACGTACCGCGCACACCCGAAATACATGTACCCCGCTCGCACAAGGCCAATCGCATGTAAAACTTCCCGCGCACCCCCGAAATACACGTACCCCGCTCACACAAGGCCAATCGCGTATAAAATTTCACACGCACCCCAGAAAAACACGTACCCCCCTCGCACAGGGCCAATCGCGTGTAAAACATCACGCGCACCCCAGAAATACACGTACCCCGCTCACACAAGGCCAATCGGCTGTAAAACTTCACGCGCACCCCAGAAATACACGTACCCTGCTCGCACAGGGCCAATCGCATGCAAAACTTCCCGCGCACCCCAGAAATACACACACCCCGCTCGCACAGGGCAAATCGAGTGTGTAACTTCCCGCGCACCCCAGTAATACATGTACCCCACTCGCACAGGGCCAATCACGTGTGAAACTTCCCACGCACCCCCGAAATACATGTACCCCGCTCGCACAAGGCCAATCGCGTGTAAAACTTCCCACGCACCCCCGAAATACACGTACCCCTCTCGCACAAGGCCAATCGCATATAAAACTTCACACGCACCCCAGAAATACACGTACCCCGCTCGCACAAGGCCAATCACGTGTGAAAGTTCCCACGCACGCCGAGTGCCTCGAGGCTATTCGCAGGGAGTTGGAGTCCAACATGGCATCATCCCTGTGAACCCTTGGGGCCATGGAAGAGGACCGCCTCCAGGATATTGAGCAGGAGTTTGATGATGACCTGGCCCAGGACATTGTAAAGTGAGCCGTCGGACTAGCCCGCCGCCATTGTAAATAGTTTTTAGTGTTAGGTTTAATTTTTGTTTTCCTTTCTTTTGGGGTGATTGGACTATGCCCCACACTTTTGTATATAGTTATTTCTTAGGTAGTTTCTTTGATAGGTTTCAGTTCTTTTGTTGGGCTCATGGACCCTTTGAAAATTGCTTGTACATAGTTGGACATTGGATTTATGTGTACATTTTCTTTGGATTTCACCATGGAGCAATGGAATTTGATTTTTACTTTTCCTTTGGATTTGTTTTGGTGGACAGAGAGTTTGGACCATTTTTCTTTAGGATTTATTTAGATTGGATCTACATTTCATTTTTCATATTTTTGGACATGCATTTCATTTCATGTTTGTATTATTTTTTTGACTTTCATTTCATTAAATTGATTTTGTTCATGATACATTTTTATATTTTAATTCCATGTGTGGGATTCGCTCATTGGGTTCATGCATGTCAAAATGTGGTTTTACACGATCTATGGCAAACAGTGTGTGTGTGTGTGACGGACATGTGTTGATGTACATGGTTGACTTTTGATTTGTATCCTGACATAGGCATGTCGGTGTGTGGTGGATTGGTGAAAACATTGCATGTTAAGACTGGGGTGGCGTGCTGTGGTATTTTGGTGTACATGAGGCCCATGATTGTGCAGCTTCCTTTCGTGTTGCAGGGGAACATGAGTCGGGGCCTGACCCTCACTGCTGGGTGGATGGGGGTGCTGGGGGACATGAGTCGGGGCCTGCTGGCAGGTGCCCCTCAATGCTGGGTGGATGGGGGTGCTGGGAGACATGAGTCGGTGCCTGACCCTCACTGCTGGGTGGATGGGGTGTTGGGGGACATGAGTCAGGGCCTGACCCTCACTGCTGGGTGGATGGGGGTAGCGGGGGACATGAGTCGGGGCCTGACCCTCACTGCCAGTTGTATGGGGGTGCTGGGGAACATGAGTCGGGGCCTGCTGGCAGGTGCCCCTCAATGCTGGGTGGATGGGGATGCTGGGGGACATGAGTCGGGGCCTGACCCTCACTGTTGGGTGGATGGGGGTGCTGGGGAACATGAGTCGGGGCCTGACCCTCACTGCTAGGTGGATGGGGTGCTGGGGGACATGGGTCAGGGACTGACCCTCACTGCTGGGTGGATGGGGGTGGAGGGGGACATGAGTTGGGGCCTGACCCTCACTGCTGGTTGGATGGGGGTGCTGGGGAACATGAGTCGGGGCCTGCTGGAAGGTACCCCTCAATGCTGGGTGGATGGGGTAGCGGGGGGACATGAGTCGGGGCCTGCTGGCAGGCGCACCTCAATGCTGGGTGGATGGGGTGCTGGGGGACAGGAGTCAGGGCCTGCTTGCAGGTATCCCTTAATGCTGGGTGGATGGGGGTGCTGGGGGACATGAGTCAGTGCTCACTTGTGCGTGGTGACATGTGGGCTGGCTGGGGGGCTTCGCCAGGGTGGTTGGGCTGCCTGTGAGGCATGGCCAGAGGTGCAGTGTGTACCCCTGTGTTGGCATCTGCCTGCAGGCCCTGGGGAGGGGCAGAGGGCACACCTGGGAGAACACACACTGCCAATTCGTTGGGCCACCCCCGAAATACACGTATCCCGCTCGCACAAGGCCAATCGCGGCTAAAACTTCCCACGCACCCAAGAAATACACGTACCCCGCTCACACAGGGCCAATCGCGTGTGTAACTTCCCACGCACCCCCGAAATACACGTACCCTGCTCGCACAGGGCCAATTGCGTGTAAAACTTCCCACGCACCCCTGAAATACACGTACCCTGCTCGCACAGGGCCAATCGTGTGTGAAACTTCCTGCGCACCCCCGAAATACACGTACCCCGCTCGCACAAGGCCAATCGCGTGTAAAACTTCCTGTGCACCCCAGAAATACACGTACCACACTCGCACAGGGCCAATCTCGTGTGTAACTTCACACGCACCCCCGTGATACACGTACCCCGCTCGCACAAGGCCAATCGCGTGTGAAACTTTCATGCATCTCCGAAATACACGTACCCCACTCGCACATGGCCAATTGCGTGTGAAACTTCCACGCACCCCCGAAATACACGTACCCCGCTCGCACAGGGCCAATCGCATGTGAAACTTCCTGTGCACCCCCGAAATACACGTACCCCGCTTACACAAGGCCAATCGCGTGTAAAACTTTCTGCGCACCCCAGAAATACAGGTACCCCGCTCGCACAGGGCCAATCGTGTGTGTAACTTCCCGCGCACCCCAGTAATACACGTACCCCACTCGCACAGGGCCAATCACGTGTGAAACTTACCGCGCACACCCGAAATACATGTACCCCGCTCGCACAAGGCCAATCGCGTGTAAAACTTCCCGCGTACCCCCGAAATACACGTACCCCGCTCGCACAAGGCCAATTGCGTATAAAACTTCACACGCACCCCAGAAATACACGTACCCCGCTTGCGCAAGGCCAATCTCGTGTGAAAGTTCCCACGCACCCCCGAAATACATGTACCCCACTCGCACAAGGCCAATCGCGTGTAAAACATCCCGCACACCCCCGAAATACACGTACCCCGCTCGCACAAGGCCAATCGCTTATAAAACTTCACACTCACCCCACAAATACAAGTACCATGCTCGCACAGGGCCAATCACATGTAAAACTTCCCTTGCACCCCAGTAATACACGTACTCCGCTCGCACAGGGCAAATCGCGTGTAACACTTCCTACCAGCAGGGTACGTGTATTCAGAGGGGTGCGCGGGAATTTTTACGGGCATTTTCGTGGTTGGGGGGCTGTATGCTGGTCCACTGGGATGTGCGCCATGTACGGGATTTGTGCACTATTCATGGTGCATGGGGAGGGGTTGGGGGCGTAACTGGCACTGCTGCAGGGTCGCTGCGCTACTCTGCGCCACAGCTGGTTATGGATGTTGAAATCCATGAATACGCTGTGCGCGGAAATGGATTTTGGCGCACGCGGCTGGCGCAGACTGCCGCACGCGCACACTGTGCGCCAGCCGCGTGCGCCACTTGTGCTCTGATTTTTATGAATTATCCCCTTAATGTGTCACATGGATTACCTCACATACAGATAATTGTGTTCATACCACTCCACTGTTACGCCTACTGATGCAACCAATGGAAATTGCAATCTAATTCGCTACTTGTGTCAATATTATTCGACCAAACCTAACTCGTCTGAAACAAAATGACTTCATTAGGGATGAGCTAACCTGTACATCTGATTGTACCACATGTTTAGAATAGGCCAATGAACATGTATAATGAGTAGAACCATTTATGTAATTATTTATATCAGCCAATCAAGAAGATGCATCGCTCAAAATTGTTGCTTTCTTCTTTTTGTAAAACTTAATATAACTCTCTACTCACACCATTACAAGCTGAATGTATGTGAAAATGCCCCTGCTAAAGCATTATTGCAATACATTGTTTGTTGATTTTTCATGGATCTTGTGCATCGGATTTTGTTGGCTTTTCCTGAGTACCTTTATTGGCAGAAGAGAAGGGACCTTGCCATACAAGGGGAATAGGACCAGAGCAGTGAGAACTCCACATGTGTTTTGTAATCAGAAGAGAACTAAAAAGCAGTGTAAGGCACACGTGTTTTTTCGGTCGGTGAGAATGACAAAGTAGTAAGCAACCCACATGCATACTTGAGGCATATGAGAATGCAAAGTAGTGTTAAGCAAACACGAATACTTTTAATAGGTTGCAGAGAATGTCAAAGCATTGGGAGCTCCCTGTGCATTTGTAGGCGCAGGAGAATGTCAAAGCAATGTTAGGCACTTGTGTGTTTTATAAGCAAAGTCGGCAAAGTGTGGGAACCCTGCATGCATTGTGTGGATTCAGAAGAAATACAAAGCGGTAGTAACAGCACATGAATTTTGAAAACAGAAAAATGCCACAGGCGTGTACCAAAGGTGAATTTGTACTTGCACTTGTAGTTTTAATTGTGTGTGGTGTTCCCAAAGCGTACTGCATATCATTCTGCCTAACAAACATGTATTCCTTTCCTGTAACTGGTCTATAGAAAAGAAATCAGGAATACTAAAAAATAAATGGTTCCAATTTTATACTAATGGGCTTGGTAGAAAACTGTGTAAAGTAATTGCCCTCAAAATTCCGATTTTTGCTTATATAACTATTTTTCTACCACTACAATTCTGTAGCGATACGTGTTCTTTGCAATCAATGGAAAGAAACTAAGTGTTTATGATGTTCTTTCTGTCCAAGGATGACATGAGGTAGTTTTATAGGTGTGTGTCCTTTATTGGGGTGACCTGGATCTTAAAGCAGCAGACGCAGGCAAGTCAGATGAGGACAGAGATCCTGGGCATCTACACCCAAGAGATAGACAACAGACTCTTACTAACTGACGCACATGGACCACTCAGGACAGAAGACACAGGGAACATTCTAAGGGACTATGCAGCAACCAAGCACCAAAGATTCCATTCATCCACACACATGTAGGGAAGAGACTGTTTCCTGACACATCATCGTGTATATTGTAGTCTGTTGCAGCGTGGGACTTCTTCAACTCATCGCCAGTGTTATATTATGAAGTCTTGGGCCTCCAACGATGACAGGAGTTAGTAGTATAGGTGTGTGTCCTTTATTGGGGTGACCTGGATCTTAAAGCAGCAGACGCAGGCAAGTCAGATGAGGACAAAGATCCTGGGCATCTACACCCAAGAGATAGACAACAGACTCTTACTAACTGACGCACATGGAACACTCAGGACAGAAGACACAGGGAACATTCTAAAGGACTTTGCAGCAACAAGGCGCCCAAGATTCCATTCAGTCACCCACAGGCAGGGAAGACATCATCTTCCATATTGTAGGATGTTGCAGCATGGAACTTCTTCAGCTCATCACCAGTTTTATATTATGAAGTCCTGGGTCCCCAAGGATGACAGGAGGTAGTAGTATAGGTGTTTGTCCTTTATTGGGGTGACCAGGATCAGGTAGCAGTGCAGGAAAGTCATGTGAGGTCAGAGATCCTTGCCATCTACAACTAAGAGATAGACAAAAGACTCTCACTAACTGACGCACCTGGAACACTCAGGAAAGAAGACATTTGGAATATTCTAAGGGACTATGCAGCAACCAGGCTTCCACGTTTCTATTCATTCACACACACGCAGGAAAGATACTGTCCCCTGACACATGATCTTGTATAGTGTAGGCTGTTGCAGCGTGGGACTTCTTCAGCTCATCGCCAGTGTTATTTTATGAAGTCACGAGTCTCCAAGGATAAGATGAGGTAGTTGTATGGGTGCGTGTCCTTTATTGGAGTGACCAGGATCTTCAAGTAGCAGGTGCGGGTAAGTAAGATGAGGACAGGGATACCAGGCATCAACACCCAAGTGACAGACAACAAAATCTCACTAACTGACACACGTGGAACACTCAGGACAGAACACACAGGGAACATTCTAAGGGGCCAAGCAGCAACCAAGCACCCAAGCTTCCATTCTTCCACTCACAGGCAGGGAAGACAGGATGTAACACTAACACTAGACTCCTGTAGATAGTTTATTGCCACAGAATAGTGGAACACACAACAAGGTGTTATGCATGCTGGACTAGAGGCTTCAGGATTCAGGAGCACTGTATCTCTATTGTAATTAAAACTGGAGCTCCAAGGTCAGAACTGCTATGGATAGCCAGGTGATCAACACCTTCAGCAAGTGAAGGTACACTTATATGTTACATTATGCACCTAAAGCCCCAAGTGACATATGGAATGGATCTCTGTCACGCACTTTGCAAGGAAGCTTTAAAGTAAACACAGAGGCATATTATAAATATTTGAATGCTGTTCATGGTACAGCAGTGTCTCAATAAGTCTCTAGGCTGTGCTACCTGGTAGCCGGATGGTAACATTGTGAAAATTACGGAAGTGGTGATATCACCTCTGCAGTTATGGTGAACTCAATAAAAGTGCCATATCATGAGGCTTATAACATTGGTATTCATAGAAGAATGTGCATGGAACATGGCAAAAGATTTCAACCAAATCTGAAAGCTTAGCAACATTCTTTTCAGGGTGCCAAAGGTATACTCGGGTCTCAACAGTTGCCGTCAGGCTTGCAATATTTACCAGTGCCTGGCTTGCCTGTAACACCGGGGCATTACAACCCTGGCGTTCCGGGAAGTCAGGCGCCTGTAAATTGTTAATCCCCATTCTCATTTGAGTCCCATAGTTAATAACGGTGCCAGTGCTTCCGTGATACTCAGCGGGCGGGTGCCATTCCGCCCCCCTGGTCTAACCCTGGAGGGCAGGACGGCACCCGGCTGCAGAGTCGTACTGTGCCGGTTCGGTAACAACGGTGCAGGTAAGATTACCAGCACCATTGTTACCGGACTGGCACAGTCGTACTGAAGCCCATTGTCTCATTTAAGTTGTGTCAGGAATTTGTTTTTCTCATGTATTGAAAGAAACACTGGACGGATTAACAACAATTAGCAGTTGCGTTTAGGGCCACATTAAAAAAATGAAAACCTAAAATGAACAACTTTGCAAGTTGTTTGTTTCTTTTTTAACCAAATCTAATAAAAGAAATATGTCACAGTGAACATTTTGATTTGGGCAGCCATCTTGGATTTGAAATTGAATTTCCAAGATAATGAACTTTGCATTGCAACACTTTTGAAGGGACATATGACAGCCACATCTGGCATGTTCTGACCATGGTAAGAGCTAGGGCATAATGTAGAAGAGTGGAACATGTCCCTTTCAGAAAGGGAACGGTAAGATGTGTCCACTAATCCATATGTCTGGTGTATGGGTCTGCAGCCTGAAGAAATCCACTTCTTTCCCAATTAGTCAATGGTTTCAGTTTCATGCCAATAAGGAGGCAGGCCTTACTACAAAAACTCAACCAGTAACAATAATATCTTACATAGGTTTGACATACATTTGTTGAACAATACATGCATTCTAGCAAATGTAAGACATAGGGCCTCATTACAATTTTGACGGGGTGGGAACTACGGTACCGGTAAGCTTGCTGGTACCATAGTTCCCAGACTGGCAAACTACAAGTTCTGCTCACGGGTGCCATTGCGGCCGCCAGGTCTGACCTGGAGGCTGTCACGGATTCCGCGAGCAGAGCATGTCGGATGCACCGGCATCGTTGATAACGGTGATGGTGCATCCGCCTTCCTCATTCCCATTTTTCCAGCGCCCAGGAATGGGCAAACACCGTAGTTCCCGGACCGGCAACCTTATAATGAGGCCCAAGGTGTCCAAATACCCAAAATCTGCATCGTTTACCGCAGAAGTGTGGCGTTCGTAGCACCATGCATTAATGCTTGGAACCAGAGAAGCAGTGACTCATGGTGAATTCTGTCTCACATTTCATTAGACCATTCTTGAAATTCTGCTGGCTCTTGGTATACCTGCCCCAAGGTTTAGGGTGGGGTTGCACCCATGGTTCATGGGTGAAAATAAAGCTGTGATAACCCTGGAGACGAAGTGGGCTGCATCATAGAACCTTTCCTTAAAGGCATTCAACTCAGGTGGGGTGGTGGGCAGGAAGATGTGTGTCCTGTGTGGCATGTTGCAACTGTGCATCCAGCATTTATCCTTTCACCTTCGGAAATGTCAACTGTCAGCTGCACAGTGTGCTGACAGATGCCAGTAGCCCAGGAGTGCAGGAGTGCACCAACTTTACTAGTGGAGCAATGGCAATACTGATGATGTTCCCACTCTAGGTGTCAGCTTGGATCAGCTGAGTGGTTCAGAAA
This sequence comes from Ambystoma mexicanum, assembly GCF_040938575.1. Classification (NCBI taxonomy): domain Eukaryota; kingdom Metazoa; phylum Chordata; class Amphibia; order Caudata; family Ambystomatidae; genus Ambystoma; species Ambystoma mexicanum. The sequence goes on along the minus strand of NC_090924.1, from coordinate 293,106,543 downwards.
TGCTCACCCATTTATGCTGAACTTTTCAGGTTTTTTGAAGATGCTCAAAATATGAGGTGTATCCAGCCCGATCTTATTTATATATGATGAAAGGCAAGTAGAAACTACAACACTTGGTGGTGCCAAAGCAATTTTACACCCACATGTTTTTTAGGGCAGAAGAGAATGCTAAAGCAGTGAGAACCCGACTTGTATTCTGTAGACAGAGGAGAATGCCAAAGCATTGAGAACCCCACTTGTATTTTGTTGACAGAGGAAGATGCTAAAGCAGTGTTAGGCCCACCTATGTTTTGTCAGCAAATGAGGAGTGCAAACCAGAGCTAGGGAGGACAACAACATAAGTGTTGTCGATGGATTGAACTGAAGAGCAGTCTCAGACAAACATTTATTTTGTAGATGAAGGACAAGGCAATGAGAACCACTCATGTATTTGTAGGCAGACGTTTAACACCAAAGAGGTCTTAAACATGTGAATTTAATTGATAGGAAAGAAAGCCAATGCAGGGAGAATGCTGCATCGCAATTTGAAGGCAGTAGAGAAAGACAAAGTTACTTTATGTCCAAATGCACTTTGTAGAAGGAGGAGAAAGCCAGAGCAGTGAGAATCCAATGTGAGGTTTGTAGATGGATTAGATTACCAAAGGGAGGTTAGGCCCACTTGTGTTTTGCAGGGGAGGAGAAGATTGTGGTGGTATGAATTCCCCATGTATTTTGGTGGGCACAGAGAACACCAAAGAAGTGATAGGCGCATGCGCATTTTGCCAACAGGAAAGAAGGTCAAAGTAGAGAGAAAACCACATGGATATTGTAGGAGGGGGATAATACCAAAGGAGCATACATGTGTTAGGTAGAGAGAGGTGAAGGCAAAAGCAATGAGAACCCCTCCATGCCTTTTGTAGGTATGGAACAATGTCAAAGCAGTGTTAGATACATGAGCTTTTTGCAGGCAGCTGCAGTGGAATATGGATCTATGGATATAATTATTCAGCACCTCCACAAAAATATGAGCAGCAAAAACGCCTCTAGAATAGACACAGGAGAGAAGAGAAAAACAAATAAACAAATCCATTTAGTGACAGGTATTACATGTAGGCCCAACGGAAAATCAAAACCACATATTCATTTAGCTAAAACAAATCTTTTATAGGCAAGCATACACATCCTTTAACCCAGTATAGTAGCAGTTTGCATTAGCTTAAATATAGAAATTGGTAATTAGAGTCATGAAACACACGAGTGTTGCCAGTTTACATTGGCTAAACACATTGCATGAGAGTTCCACATCTAGATAGCTTTTCGCTCTTCCACCTCTGAGCATGAAATAACAGGAAGACTTTTATAGAAACACACACCCATTATATACATTATACGCCATACATAGAATATAATCACATGTTTTCTGGCTCAATTAGCATCATATAATTTTTGTTAGACAAGTCTATAGGCATTATTCCACTTTTGATAAATGCAACGCCCACACAGGTCAGAGTTCAGTCAGTTTATCTCGAAGCACAGGATTCCTTCTCTAAGAGCGAGACATCAGACAAATTAATTACCGAGTTTGTAACATTGCATGATTACAGCCTCATGTCACTAAAATCTGGCAGCAGGACAAAAGATGAAATAATACAGCTCTTTCCCACAGGAGTTTAGCACCCAGCAGTGAGCAATAAATGCAACTTTAAAAGACAGTCACCACGGGCGCAAGGACAGGATATGCTGCACTTGTTAGCCGAGATGATGCAAGCTTAACAAGTCACACAGCTAAGTCTTAAAGTAACCATAGCAAATTGTGTTTTGGTGATAAGAAACCTGAAGGCTGTGTTCTGGAAGAAAAAGGAAGCAACCAGACATGCTGACAGGGATTGAATGATCACAGTACCACACCGCCATCTGTGGACTAAGTGAGCATATGCAGGGGCCCTTTTTCTAAAAAATTGTTATCCAAGCAACATTATTTCAGCACACGCTTTTCAGAGATAGAGGGACACACAGACACTTCCGTATGAATGCTGTGTTAATAAATACAACCCGTGATGTCACACCATACAAAATTAAGATTATTTTTTAACCACAAAACTAAGATCAATGCAGTAATCCACATTTAAGACACACTCTTTAAATGTATTGGGACAATAGAGGCATTTGTAATTATGTGCACTGCACTGGCACAGTCGTACCTGTATGAATGAGCCAAGTTTGCTGGCAGCTAAGCTCTGCATGTTATGTCAGGGACAGGTCAAAGATATTATTCATGGTAATAGGCAAACGGCATGCAAGCAATGTCTCCACCCAGCAGAGCTACAAAATGTAAGATAGATCTTAATGTCAGGAATAGTGTTTTGGTGCCAACCTGAAGAGGAGCTAAAAAGTTATATTTTATGTGTCACATGGATTACCTCACATACAGATAATTGGTTCTAACAATTATGTTCATACCACTCCACTGTTACGCCCACTGAGGCAACCAATGGAAATTGCAATCTAATTTGCTACTTGTGTCAATGTTATTTGACCAAACCTAACTCGTCTGAAACAAAATGACTTCATTAGAGATGAGCTAACCTGTACATCCGATTGTACCACATGTTTAGAATAGGCCAATGAACATGTATAATGAGTAGAACTATTTATGTCATTATTTATATCAGCCAATCAAGAAGATGGTTTGCTCAAAATGGTTGCTTTCTTCTTTTTGTAAAACTTAATATAAGTCTCTACTCACACCATTACAAGCTGAATGTATGTGAAAATGCCCCTGCTAAAGCAGTACTGCAATATATCGTTTTTTGATTTTTCATGGATCTTGTGCATCGGATTTTGTTGGCTTTTCCTGAGTACCTTTATTGACAGAAGAGAAGGGACCTTGCCATACAAGGGGAATAGGACCAGAGCAGTGAGAACTCCACATGTGTTTAGTAATCAGAGGAGAACTAAAAAGCAGTGTTAGGCACACATGTGTTATAGGTCGGTGAGAAGGACAAAGTAGTAAGCAACCCACATTGTAGTGTTAAGCAAACATGAATACATTTTATAGGCTGAGGAGAATGCCAAAGCATTGGGAGCTCCCTGTGCATTTATAGGCACAGGAGAATGTCAAAGCAGTGTTAGGTACGTGTGTGTTTTATAAGCAGAGTAGGCAAAGTGTGGGAACCCTGCATGCATTTTGTGGTTTCAGAAGAAATAGAAAGCAGTAGTAACAACACATACATTTTGAACACAGGAAAATGCCACAGTAGTAAGAATACTTTTTGCATTTAGTAGGCAGAAGAGAGCGACAATGTAGTGTTAGGCACATGTGCATTTGGTAGGCGGGGAGTGTGCCAAAGCAAAGTTGGAAACAGTGTTTTTTTTTAGGGAAAATGTGAATAAAGCAAGCATGTTTTCATCTGCTATAACAGCAGCTGAAAGTGTTAACGAAACTCAGATGTTTTTTGGGTACATGCACCAGCCACACAAACAAATCATTATGCACAGACCCCTTCCTCTGCAAAAGAAAGGGACTATCTGCCTCAAGTGAATCGAATGCATTGGGAATACATGTAATTGTGCATTTACCGCAGTCACATTTGCATTAGGCAGCGAATTATGACATTTAGGAGGAGGAAGAGGAGGAGAAGAAAGCTCTAGCCTCGCCATCTAAAGCGCAAAAGGGCCAAAAGGAGAGATTGCTGAATAACTAAGGGAACAATCCACAGAAGATGAACAAGAGATGAATCCTGAAAACATCCCAATTCTGGTTTCCTTTGAAATGGATGACAATGAAGAACACGCCAACGATTATGATCCATTCATTCATTCAAGATTGAGACTCAGTCACATCTTTTTTGAGGATACAATTTATAGCACAGAACATAAAAAAAAACAGAAAGAGGGTGAATCAATGCAATTGTTAAGGGCAAGCATTGCACCCAAAGATCAAGCTTTGGATGCTCCCCATGCGCCAACGTGCTCTATTTTCTAAACACAATTTGAAAAAGCACATGCTAGTGGAGGTACACTTTGCAGTAAATCACATCGACACCACCAACAACTGCCATAAATGATTCACTTCAAAGTCCACTGAGCATACCCCAGGAAGAAGGAGAGGATAGGGTCCAACTCAGTCATCAAAAGAAGATTGGCGAGTAGTTGTTTTACAGCAGAAAAACATGATCCACAATTTTCCACCCCACCTGCAATATATACAAAACAAGTGTCTTGCGAGGGAAGCCAGGAACCAATTTGGTCACCTCTTCCATGTGGGCCCAGTTGAGATGGCTTAATCTGCATACTTGGCAAAACTAGCCTCTCACCCCTCAATAGCAGGCAAATGACACATGTTTATCCCCTTTCTACACCAGAGAGTCTTGCAGAGTCACAGGTTTTATCCAGCCCTGTTGGAACATCATCTTTTCAAACAAATCCCACATTGGTACACAGGCAACTCATTGTTGCATCAGTGTTCTAGTGCACCATTGCACAGCTTTTGAGCCTTTGACAAGATATCACACGCATTCAAAGATTTGTCTTTTCAATGACAACCATAGAACTTTGTTGGCGGCTATATATCAACTGCCCTACTTATTTGTGGAAAACACATGGTTTCAGACGGCTCATTGTCTCACTGATCACATGGATTTCAGTATCACATTGCTTATGAACATGAGTTGGAAGCGGCGCTGACCCTCTGTGAGGGTAAGAAAGTCCACTAGCCAATAGACATGTGGAACAGTATTCAAAGATTTCATAGATATCACCAGACACTTAAAGACCTTTCCCTATATATGTTCTTAGGAAATTCAATGAAAGGAGATGCAGAATGCTATATGTCAGCAGGACGTCTTGTGTATGGAATGTATGGACTGCAAGCCCCACAAGGGAATTGATGTATGCATTGTTACATTGAAGGGGAATATAGAACACCTCCTAACATCTTAAGTGGTGGAAAGGTGGTGGTGAGTTTAACACTGACAGTAGTGGTTGAGTGCACCGCAAATCTAAATGTTTAGTTGGCTCTACAAAAACTCATTGCCACTCCCATGCTCCTCGTACCTAAATCACAAATTGGTGATTGTGGCCAAATTACTTTCACTATAACAAACAGTTTAGTCACTCTCATACACCTAGGGCCACATTTACAAACTGTAGGGTCCGCCTCAACAATTTTTGTCTAGCAACCAGCCGACCCACTTTCATTCTACAATTACCACACTCTCAAATTGGATTTTCTACCTCTATATATTTGGCTATAGCAAACAGTGGGACCAGTCCTGCAATTCTCTGCCACTCTCTCAGTTGTTAATGTCTCCTGTTTTTCTACCCTCTTGCCCAGTTACCTAGGAGACTGTAGGATGGTACTGGAGCATGTGGTTCTCATGCTTGCCTCACCTGCCATGGGGTTCTCCTACCCTGAATGACACACTAGGAAATGCAGGCAAAATGTACCTATATGCCTTATCAATTTGTCACTCCTCACCTGCACATATGGCACCACACCCACAAATCCACCACCAGCACATGCATGACATAGTGCTGATGGTGTCATCGTGGTCCTGTTAGTTGATGATACCACTGGTACATGCTCAGCCTGGCCATACAAGGTGGGTTGGGTTGTTTCAGTTGTCCCAGAGTGTTGAAGGCATGGGGGTCAGTTGTGAGAGGGTGTTAGGCATCAAACAACTAGTAGATTATTCGACTTTTCCACTTTACTGTCACTGATGGAGGATGCTGCAGTAACAGGGCCACGGGCAGGGGATATGCATTTTTCTTTCCATGCCCTTGTGCCCCACTTCAAAGAGATTGAGCATCACATGTTGCTCATTCCGCACCATGACAGTCTTTACATCTGTCAAGATTAATTAGTCCAAGACCCATGACCAGATAGGCACTGTCACCTGTAACATCTGCATCTTGACTTGCTTTGTCCACTATGCTTCTGTTTCCTGCTTTACAACCATCACTTGTTCCCTGTTCACATTCCCCTCTATTACTTGTGAGGTTACTTTTCTTTGCTGCTTTGACACTACCACCTCCTCCTCTGCAACACTTAAGTCTATGTGCTGCTGCACATTAAGCAGGAACACTTGGAGTGTGAGTGAAGCTACTAAATCCTCCTACTAGATTCACCATGGCAGCCTCAACCTCTGAATGCAACAATCCATCACCTCCTTACACCTCCAGTCATGCAAGGAGGACCCTCTGCCCCGACATGGCCCCTTTCGCAAGGCCTGCTTGTTCCATGCCCCCCTCCTCACGCTCACTTCACTCCTCCACATGCTCCTGGCTGATGACTACATCATCCTCTAACAAGGAGGAACATTTCAGCTCCCAATCCTCACCCTGACCTCACTCTCCAGGTAAAAACAACATGTTGACTAACACAAAAATGTCAAAAAACTAAACCAAGGCAATGCAATAATGCATGCAAAACAATCTAAAGCCACACAATGATTTTTTGGCTAATTTAAGAACAAGACATAATTCTGCATACATCCAATTATTTTGCAGTGCAAGCATTAACTCTCCCTACTAGCTTTGGGAAGGATTAAACAAGTGCTCAGAGTAATCATTCATGTATTGGAGAGAGTTACCATGGCATGCATTGTGATATTAGTCCATTAAAACTCTGAACAGCTGTTAAGTTTTCAAATTGCCTGAACATTTCTGTATTTCTGTATTTCTGAATAACTGTTACCCAGATGCTCGATCTACGTATTGCCAGGAATATGCTGAACCCTTCATTCTTTGCTGGCCTAACAAATTATGTTGCAATGGTGCTCTCCATGTATAGGGTAATATTAGCACTGCTAAAGCAGAAGAGGCTGAACATGAAACATGCCTACTCGAAATCCACAGCAGGCAAATGAATAGATGTATAAGATCACCCTCATTTAGTGGGAATGCTGTAAGCAGGACCAGACCCAAATATCTAGATTAGTAAAGCTTTGTTAACAGAGAAAGCAAATTACAGGTTACTACTATAGAATGCACCTACTAAATGCCTGAGAAGGTGGCAATTGTGTGTGCTTGTGGCAAAATGGGTTGTGTTCTGCGGGAGTATAAGGCTAACTAATGGCTAAACCACCTACCCAGTTCACACACTTCTACAAACCAACAGCAATCCCAACCATACAGGTAAAACAGGAACAGCTAAAAAATATACCTACTTTGCCTTTTGTTGAGAGGTGGGCCGAGGGAAGGATATACTGTCAGAGATGAGTGAATGTGATCCTGAAGCAACCCAAACAGAAGAATTATCCAACCATGGTTTTATAAAAAAATATTGACTTTAATTACACACAATCAATTGTACACTTATCTATCAAAAACACTATAAAAACCCACCCCTTTAAAAGGAATACAGAAAAATGCAGAATGTAATGATGCAGCACTCTGGATAAATAACAGGGAGGAAAAACAGGCAATAAAAGTGTGCAGTAATACATGGAGCGTTCCGAGTGCCAGATAGAATGACCAATAAATGATCTCAGACCCAACTAACTGGACAGACTCAAGTAAAATGGTAAATACATCTTTATTATCAGCTCAAATAAAGTAGGAAACCTGGTGAACAGATTGCAGCTCACAAACTCTTGTCTGCATTTCGATTATACAAAGGCTTTATATCTCGATATACGTCATCTATGACATACTCCTACGTGGCAAACCGTACAAACCTATCGAAAGGAGGGATTGGTTAAGGAAACATATATCCTATACTTCATTTAGGTGTTGGTAACATACTTGGCTTCTCCCTATCGGGTAAACACAACTCGAGATACCTCTTACTACGTATAATTAGGATTGATAGCAACAGATTGGCTTCTGCAACATGTATGGTACAGTTCTTCATGGACCTTCATGAATGAATGGCATTCTCTCCCAACCTTGAACATTCAGCTTGTTTTTTATTTTTTATTTTTTTATTTTATTTGTTTAGTTGAAAAATCAACTTTTCAAATACTTTACATGTTAATTATCATTTACATATTGCTAAAATTACAATTTTTACAGTTTCAACATGTGGGTACATAAATCACAAATTAAAAATGAGTAAGCGCAAATTAACATTCACTTGTTTCTCAAACATAAATGCAATTGTGCACATGTTATTATTCAAGATCTTCTACAACATTTATCTATGCACTCCACACCTAAATGGAATGAAACATATCCCTATGTCATTATTCTTAATTCAGATAGGTAAAATCATTTCTAGATATTGCACTATTGCTATTTGTACTGTTAGTCGCGGATTTGAGAATATTGCCATATTTGATCTCGATGTAAATGGCTTTGAAAGGTGAGGACCCTCTTAAAACATATTTCTCGGACCATTCTGAATGCAGTACACTCTACTATAAGATGTTGAAGAGTTTCCTTTTGATTTACATTCAAACAGTACCTGCAATTACAGTTCAGCTTTTTTTAAGTACGTGAGCAAAACAAAACCCAGGTGTGGTGAAAAACATCAGACCACTGTCCACCTTGGTCAATTAGCCTACCATCTCTCATCAGTTAGGCCCTAACCCAATATTTCTTCTTTATAGTTGACCTTGCTGACTGTTCTCTTCCTTGGGACTTTTAAGGCAGTATAGGTTCATCACTATCTTCAGCTGAAGCTTAATGGGCAGCCCTTGTTTTCAAGTCTTGAACCACATGTGAAGAGACCATGATTTTGTCTATTTCGACCTTTTATTCAGTGCTATTTAATTCAATTAAGCTGATTGCTGCTACTCCTTTTGGCCTCTGAAGACTTTGTTGTTCCATCTTGCATATGATTTCTGCATCTTTAATTGTTCACTACTTGACTCTTGCAAATGTGTTCTCCTTCACTTAATCTAGAGAATGATGTCCTGCATATGTAGCTTATCGTCTTCGACTCCTCTTGTGCATTGCAGATTGCCTCTTTATGTGATATCCTTCATCCCAAGCAAACAGACATTCTTTGTTCTTTGCACAATACTTTTTTCCAGTGCCTGTCAGCTCTGCAGTTCTGTTCTCTCCATTCAAGGCTTCTTAGCTCAATATTATACGAAACCAACGTCCATCTTTCCATCATGGCCGATTGACCCGCATTATATTTTCTCCTGCAGTAAGCTTCTTTATGTCTCATCTACAATTTGTTTCTGCGTATATACATTTGCTGATTCTCTTCTTACTTATCTTCTTATGATGTTTTGCTTTTCCATACATGTTTCTCTTGCTACTTCAGATACATCTTCATTCTTTGAATATTTGCCTATCGCGTTAGTGCGTTCTAGTGTCTTTTCTTCATGATGTCACTTTACTCTGGTCTGATTTCACGTAATGCTCATCTATGTTCAGTGGTGTATGCAAACATCCTTCCATCATGTCAGTACGAGGGAACATTCGATATGGTTGGCTGAGTGCATAACGTCTCTCATATCTTCATTGGGACAATACCTGGTGTCACGCATACTGCTCTATTGCTGTTCTTCCAATATGACAGAGGTGAGAGGGCGAGCACTAGCGATGATATGTACATCGGCCTCTCTACATTCCCCCCTCTGGTTGAGTCCTCAACCACCTCCTCAATCTTCTTCACCTTTTCTTCACACTTTGGTTTCTTTGGAATCCACATCTTCGTCACCCCCCTCAGGTCACCTGCATTCTTTATGTGCTCATCTACACACCAGGTAATATGGCAACACTCCCCATATGGTTGACACAGTACCCCATGTTCTACATAGTTCTTATGATCCTTACGGTAATAAAACATAATTCTTGGGGGCAGAGGACTTCCTTTTAGGTGCTCATGGGTGGTGAGTTGACTCTGTATGTGCTCCCCAGTCTCAGCATTCACATTGATCATTATCTTCATCCCAATAACTTTCTTTGCTGTCTTCTTTCACTGCCCTATAACTATTCTTACAAGACAGAATCCCAGTAATACTAACACTAGTATTGCTCCAAACAACTTGAAGGCATTTTCCAGCCAGGTTGGAACCCAAAAAAAACAGTGACCAGAACCAATCATCCTCTTAAGTCTTGTCTACCTCTCCTTCCATTTTCGTATGCAGGTTCAACAGCATTGTTATTGCCTTTGTCAAGTTTCCATTTTCTCCATCATGGGCAGGTGGGTATGTGCAACAGGAAGGCTCGATCTTTGCAAACACACGCCTCCTTCAAGTGCTGTGAACAAGTCCAAAACATACCTGTTCTGGAGGGTCATGAGTCTGATAGCCCTCAATTATTCTCAAATTCCCTTAAATCCTTTTATTGTCATGTTTTTTTGTTTGTAACAGCTCCCATCTGGTTATTTGTAACCATTTGGCATTGACTGTAGTTTGGATTCCTGGCATGAATATTGCTGTAAATATCACTGCCATTTTACTAAATAGTTTATGCTCAGCTGGATTGTCATCATAAACTGCTACTGATTCTGCTCAGAAGTAGGCCTCTCTATTCAGTCAAAGGGGGTTAAGCAGCATCTTCTTTTTCTGGTGTGCATTCACTGTCAAGATCAGTAACCCGTGGACACTCTGGTCCAATTGGCGCTTCTCACTGTGTCTACAGCTTTCTATTTCCCTTACCAATATGGTTTCCATTTGTTCTATTATGCGGTCTATTTTTTTGGATTCTGCCTGTCCTATCGTTTTCACTTCTGGTGAATGTTCTCTAATGCCTGTGGAGGAAACCACTTCTTCGCATCTCAACATTTGGATTAGTTCCTAGCTCAGTGAGTGACCACCTAGTTTGTTAGTTGCTCTTCCTTGTGATCGCTAGATCTTACCCCTCGAAATCTCCCTGTTTGCTGGCCTTTGTGTTTCCTAGTTTTCCTGCCTGGGTTTCTGTTATTATTTTGTTCACACTGGCTTCCTCTGTGGATCGTTCTCCTTCCTGTGTTCCTTTCACCTGTATTAATTGCCTGCACCTTTTCCATTTCAACTTGAGCCCACCATGTTTTTGTAATTCCCATGTGTTTTCTGCCAGCTCTGCAAGTACACTGTCCATGTTCCCTATGCCTACACAATGAAATCGTATATATCTTGATACCTTTGCAATTTTGAACTACTCCAACAATCAAGCCTAGACGAACATCGGATTTACTCTGGACACTTTGTTTAAGTTTCGATTCTGCCGCTGCATCTAAATGACCTCTGGTTTTTTCCCTCAGTCAGAGGGTTTTTCTTGAGCCGATTTGGTAGTTTCTTCCGGGGCTATCCTGCCAGTGTTTTGATTACACAAGCACAGTGGCTTCGGGTGAGGCTCGCCCCTTTCTACAGGACTTCAAATTCAAGAGAAGATCCAAAAAGACACTACCTCCAGTTCCAACTCCATGACAAAAATCACAGCTGAGTCCAAACATTGATAAAACTGACACCATCGTTGATACAACTTAAATATGGAGATCACTTTGAGGAATCGCCAATTCAGGAACATGTATGATAACTATAGAGAATATTCCCTCCCCAATTCTTAGGCAACACATATAAACTCTGGATCCACAGGCCCAATAATGGTCCATCAGCACGGCAGTTCCGCCATTCATCCCTGGTACAGAAATTATCTGCTTGCATTCCTTGTTTCTTCCAACTTTGGTCAAACCCCTGTTCCTGATGAATATTGTGGCATTCTTTATTGGCACTATGGATACAGGTCCCACTTCATTTTTGACCCATGTTAATAACTTTGCGTACTTGGCCCATGACTTCAGGCATTCATCATTCACTACTTGCACTATCTGTACTGGTGCTGTCATCAATAAGTGTGTGCTACAAGCTAGCATTCTGTCTTCCCATCCTGTGCGGGTTGCTATTCATCCATATACTAACAGCTGCGGTCTTTCTCAATATCCTGGTAATCCTGAACAGCCCAGTCTCTTTTGTTCGACAATCCATATATGGTATCCAATCATGTCACCAAGGGAATACATGAGAATTCTACTTATTCAGGTAGGGTCTTTTTCCATTTGCTGCATTTTTATATATTAGTCTTCATATGGAGATGTCTTCCTCGACCTCCATCTTAGAGTTGCCCATTTTCTTCAAATAGTCCTCTTGTTGTGC